>NC_037680.1:39821103-39976103 GCF_003255815.1 Theropithecus gelada
TTTTTCTTTTTTCTTTTTTTTTTTTTTTTGAGAAGGAGTTTTGCTCTTGTTGCCCAGTCTGGAGTGCAATGGCGCGATCTTGGCTCACCGCAACCTCCGTCTCCCAGGTTCAAGCGATTCTCCTGCCTAGGTTTCCTGAGTAGCTAGGATTACAGGCATGCACCATCACGCTTGGCTAATTTTGCATTTTTAATAGAGACGGGGTTTCTCCCTGTTGATCAGGCTAGTCTCGAACACCTGACCTCAGGTGATCCGCCCACCTCAGCCTCCCAAATTGCTGGGACCACAGGCATGAGTCACCGCATCTGCCTGCATTCATCTTTTTTAAAAGGAAAGAACAAAAGACAAATAATGGGTTCTTTTAAAGCCATTGATGTTTGACACATATTTCACCACAATTTTGTTTCAAAGATTAATTCAATCCATTCTTCTCTAATCATAACAACAAATAAAGCAAATACATATTTCTAAATTGTAACTTCTAACTATTTAGCATTTATTGCCTTTTACATTCTTAAAGAGAGTGTTAAATTTCTATTCGTGGTTCTTGGACTTATTTTTAAAGTCTTTTAAAAGAGGACTTTATCTGAAAGCAAATTATCCATTTACACTATGAATCTGTGCAAAAATGTATTTCAGCACAGACATGTGTCAATCACAAAGGACATCATGATAAAAATGCCACCTCAGTTCCATTTCCTAATTAGAAGAAGAGTATTAATATGTTGACACTGGTTTGAGTGACATGATTCTCTGCTAAATGCCTGCTAGGCTCACATTTATAATAAATACAGGTAGATGCATTTGCAGTAAAACCAAAGCTTCATTCAGTTTCTGGGATTTTTATTAAAATACAGGCATATCATAAATATTGATTGAAGAAATAACTAGAAATTTGATCTGATGTAATATGATGCAAATTAAGTTTAAACAGTTTGAACTTTGATATTTCTAAATGCATTGCTATATTTTGAATATTTTTATAAGAAATGAAAGTGCTAGGCTAAAAGTAACTCACAACTAGTATCTAATTTTTCTTCTGAAACTCATCTTTCCCTTTTCACCACTGACAAAAGATATTTATTCTGTATGTTTATAGAGAATATACAGACCTACCCAGCTTTGGGCATAAATATTAATCAGATAAAAGCTTGCTGGATAAATTAAATCATACAATATTGTTAAAAGAGCAGTCTGTTGGTTAGGCATGGCCACTCTTACCTGGAATCTTACACTTTGGGAGGCTGTAGAGGGGGAGAATTACTTGAGGTCAGGAGTTCGAGATCAGCTTAGGCAACATAGCAAGACTCTGTCTCTAAAAACAAAAAAAAAAAAAAAAGGAAAGAAAGAAAAGAAAAAAAAAATTAGCCAAGCATAGTAATGTGACTCTGTAGTCCCAGCTACTCTGGAGGCTGAGGCAGGAGGATGGCTTGAGCCCAGGAGTATGAGACTACAGTGAGCCATGCACTCCAGTCTGAATGACAGAGTAAAACCCTGTCTCAAAAAGAAAAATATGAGTAGTCTTTCTAATTTCTGCATACTTACTAACACCCTTAATATGCCATGAGTCATATTGTATTAGGTATTTATTTTCTAAATAATGTTAACTATATTATCAAGTCAAAAAGTTAACACCATAAATGCTTAGAAAACAAAACATAGAGTCTTAGTAACAAATAAACCATATGTGTCTGCAGTCTAAAACTACGTCAGTTACAAATTTTAAAATAGATTTCCTGCACATAAACTTCTCGGCTAATAAAACTACTTGAAGGAAACAATATCCAGACTTAGTTTTACTGTACTTGTTCTAAGAGGCAAGAAGGAACACTGCACAATTTCCTTTTCCTCCTAGAATTTGACATTTCATTTTGAAAGGAAGAATAGGCTGTGTCTTTTCAGAAGAACTCAGGGGTTTCAAATGAGAGATTTGGGAGGGAGGGTGGTACCCTAAAAGAGAACATTGGGGATGAATGAAAGTGACAAAAAAAAAATGTTCCCTTATGTTCTCGACCAAAAGCACCATTGACAACATTTCTCTCTATTCAGAATAGTTGGGAGAAGGGGGAAGCAGGAAGCGACATCAAGGATCTAAAAAATATGCTGATTTTCTCCTCTGTCTTTCTGTATTAGGTTTTCTTGCCAGCTATGAGCTTGGTTTATGGACTGACAGTTTTGATAAGCAAATATTGTGTGAAGCAGGAAGGATAGTGCTCTTAAACAAATAAATGTTATGAAAATCTAATAATTGTACTTTAATTGTAATCATTAAATCATAGATTATCTATCTGTTGTGCTCTTTAGTTATCTCCACAAATCGTAAGCCTGCAAAGCTAATCCCAGTGGAGTAAATATAAGTGCCCATTACTCAATTATTTTTTTCTGAAAATTTTTTTATTGCTTACATAAAGAGTTCATTGCACGTATGGTAACACAATATGGAATATATCGCAAATAACACAAACATATATATACACACATATATACACACACATACACACAGACACCACTTGATCCATTGTTGAAACACATTAGAGGGCCAGGAGCGGCGGCTCATGCCTGTAATCCCAAAACTTTGGGAGGCCAAGGCAGGCGTATCACCTGAGGTCAAGAGTTCGAGACTAGCCTGGCCAACATGGCGAAACCCTGTCTCTATTACAAATTAAAAAATTAGCCTGGTGTAGTGGCACATGCCTGTAATACCAGCTATTCAGGAGGCTGTGATGGGAGAATCGCTTAAACCCGGGAAGCAGAGGTTGCAGTGAGCCGAGATCATGCCACCGCACTCCAGCCTGGGCAACAGAGTGAGATTATGAGAGAGAGAGAGAGAGAGGAAGGAAGGAAGGAAGGAAGGAAGGAAGGAAGGAAGGAAGGAAGGAAGGAAGGAAGGAAGGAAGGAAGGAAGGAAGGAAGGAAGGAAGGAAGGAGCGAGAGAGAGAGAGAGAGAGAGAGAGAGAGAAAAGAAAGAAAGAAAGAAAGAAAGAAAGAAAGAAAGAAAGAAAGAAAGAAAGAAAGAAAGAAAGAAAGAAAGAAAGAAGGAAAGAAAGGGAGAAACAGACAGAAGGAAAGAAAGAAAGAAAAGAAAGAAAAAGAAAGAAAGAAAGAAAAAGAAAGAAAGAAAGAAGAAAGAAAAAGAAAGAAAGAAAGAAAGAAAGAAAGAAAGAAAGAAAGAAAGAAAGAAAGAAAGAAAGAAAGAAAGAAAGAAAGAAAAGAAAGAAAAGGGAAAGGAAAGGAAGAAGGATATCCTCTATGAGAGGCAGTATATTGGTTTGTAGCACAGAATCTAAAGCCAGATTCCTGATTTTGAGTTATATTGGCTTTGCCACAGCCAGCTGCAAGACTTCAGACAAGTCCCTGAACCTCCATTCCCTCATCTATAAATAAGGATCATGTTTTTTTTAACCAATGTCATGAAGTTATTTTGAGGATCAGATAAGTCGGTAATATGTAGCACTTTTAATAGTGCCTAGCCTATAGTAAATGCATGATAAATATTCTCTACCATGCCAAGTATTATTACTACTGTTATTAATAATCATATTAACACTCCCTCTCAGAGATGAAAGACAGAAGGATTGGCAAATTTCACATATTACATCAGTGACTTGACACTTTGGTCTACAAATAAAATGTAGCCTAGGGTCAAATGATCAACACATGCATTTCTAAACAAGAAAGAAGAGACCCATGTGGTATGGTTTGAGGGATATCACAAGTCTTACTCACATCTGCCACCCTTTCATCATGAACTTGCAGAAGTCATTTAAGGTTTCTGGGACTCAATTTCTACAACATAAAATAAGAAGCTTGAAGTAGATGATTAATAAGCTCTTTCTGAATTCAATGATGTTCTTTTGCAATTATTCAGTAACAATATCCATTTTTACAACAAGCTAACACAGGGTTTTTAGATCCTCAACATATAGATGTCTCAAACAAGACATCCACAACTTTTTAGTTTGCATTTTTCTTTCTTGAGCTTTAGGAGAGAGGCGTATAAGAACAGCCAAATGGCTTGCATAAAGGGAAGGTGATCAGATTTGCAAAACACAGGGAAATTATTTTGACATAGAGATGGGGGCCTCTAAACGCAGGCTACACCTGCTTCTCATCAACACTAAGGGCTGGCCTTGCTAGCATTTAAGGATTCTTGGACGTGTATAAATCTCCTAGCCAACTCACCAAAGAAAGAAAACACCAAGCACAAAACATTGTATCCTAGATAACCGACTGTGAAACGTGAGAATCATAATAGTCTCTCTAACTGGATCAAAAATCAAAACTAATAGATGAAGAAATCAGACATTCTTTTCCAGCACCAAATTCAGTTGTGAATAGTGTGTTGTAAAAGACATGGACTAGAAAATATCCCATGTTTTTGGCAAAATGAGAAGAGTCAAGCATTCCTGTGTAAAGCAGCCCTAATAGTTTGAATATATCACTTGGTTTTCTGAATCACTTCTTGTTGTTTTTCTCTTCCCTAAAGTTTTTCCTTCGCTAAAGGTGACTACTCCACACCATAACATCTAATTTCTCTCTATACCAAGAGAGTATATATTTATCTCCTTAATTTATCTCAGGGTGAATATTATATTTTATTCATCATTGTAATTAAAAGGGGTACCTCTTTTAAGATAAATATAAATGAAATAATCAAATCTCAGACTTCAACTCAGTCATAATGAGAGGTGAAGCTGGCTGGGCTTCTGGGTCAGGTGGGGACTTGGAGAACTTTTCTGTCTAGCTAAAGGATTGTAAACACACCAATCAGTGCTCTGTGTCTAGCTAAAGCTTTGTAAATGCACCGAGCAGCACTCTGTAAAAACACACCAATCAGCGCTGTGTCTAGCTAAAGGTTTATAAGCGCACCAATCAGCACTCTGTAAAATGGACCAATCAGCCCTCTGTAAAATGGACCAATCAGCAGGACGTGAGTAGGGCCAAATAAGGGAATAAAAGATGGCCACACCCAAGCCAGAAGTGGCAACCTTCTTGGGTCCCCTTCCATGCTGTGGAAGCTTTGTTCTTTCGGTCTTCACAATAAATCTTGCTGCTGCTCACTCTTTGGGCCCACACTACCTTTATGAGCTGTGACACTCACCAAGCTTCACTCCTGAAGTCAAAAAGACCACGAACCCACCGGGAGGAACACACAACTCTGGACGTGCCACCTTTAAGAGCTGTAACACTCACTGAGAAGTTCTGTGGCTTCACTCCTGAAGTAAGCGAGACCACGAACCCACCAGAAGGAAGGAACTCTGGACACATATGAACATCTGAAAGTACAAACTCCGGACACACCATCTTTAAGAACTGTAACACCACGAGGGTCCACGGCTTCATTCTTGAAGTCAGTGAGACCAAGAACCCATGGGAAGGAACCAATTCTGGACACAATAATTTGTTTTATTATTTATAAAACATATTTTAATGGCAATTGAGTAAGGATGTAAAAAATTTGTGAATAGATTATTTTATAGCATCTATTTTGGTTAAAAAAAACTATAGCTACATTTATTTATTTGTTTATTTATTTATTTATTTATTTTGAGATGGAGTCTTGCTCTATTGCCCAGGTTGGAGTGTAGTGACACAGTCTCGGCTCACTGCAACCTCCACCTCCCAGGTTCAAGTGATTCTCCAACCTCAGCCGCCCAAGTAGCTGGGGTTACAGGCACGAGCCACCATGCCCAGCTAATTTTTGTATTTTTAGTAGAGACAGTTTCACCATCTTGACCAGGCTAGTCTTGAATTCCTGACCTCGTGATCTACCTGCCTCAGCCTGCCAAAAGTGCTGGGATTACAGGTGTGAGCCACCATGCCTGGCCAGCTATTCTTTGTTTAAAAATAAAGTTATATGAGTAATACAAACATAATTTATTGTTATGAACCCTGATTTTTGACATACATAAGAGTTTCCTCCAAATGAGATCATTCAACTTTTATTGGGGGTAGTGTGTGAAATATAAAATGAAACTTCTTATTCTTGACTAAATTTTTCTGGACTTAAGCTGTTTTCTTAAATCATGTAAAAAAATACATGATTTAAGTCAATGCAGTCATGACAATGGAGGAATCAGATTTGTTAGATTCATTCTATTGGTTGATTCTTTCGAATATTGCTCTAACTGGACCCTAGAGACAGTGAGACAGCGTTAGAAGGGAAATTTAAAACTAGAAATGAAACTAAACAAAAATTACACAGTATCTACATAACACTTTGTGGGAATTATTAAAGGTTGATGATATCACCCCAAGCGCAAAGGCATGATCAGTTGAGAACAGGCTAGATGTAGACTTCCACTAAGCCCTTCAATCAGTCATCTTTGTGCAGTCCACAACTTATGCAACCTCTGCAGTCCACAACTTGTGCAGTCCTGAAACATTGTTTTGGTTTAGCAAACAAATTAAAGGCAAAGGTTTTCTTTAAAGGTTTATGTTGTAATTAATTAAAATGAGCATGGCTGTCTTCTGAATTCATTTGTCAGAGTAATAGCAAATCCAATGAGAATTTCAAAATGTTTCAAAATTTAGAAGATTCCTTGCCACCTGTGCCACTTAGGGGAATGCTTACCTTCCCTTAGGCTTTATTTTTTTTTAAGAATCAGATATGAGGTAAACTGTATAAATATTGGAAAATTTATCCTTTTTATTATTTTCTCATAATAAAAATAAATTTATTTATATGAAATCCATACTTTTCCACACTGATATACCATATTAAAACATTAATTACATATACTTCCACTTGAATTCCAAAACTATAAAAAAGTGTATTTATGTGTACATACACAAATATACAATAGGCATTTCTCTCTTTAGAATAAACAATGTTAGAGAATATTCATCATTCAAATCTAGACTCAGAGCTGAATAATCTCAAAATGATTTATTTCTACATAACACAGACAAGTATTTAAAATAGAAATTAAATATTTTTAGAAGTTTTCAACCTTGCTGCAAATTAACAAGTTCATGTTTTCATTGTTTCATGTAAAAACGCGTGTGGTAACTCATGAAAAATCGTGCTTCAGGTGTGATTAAGCTGATTTATTTCTACTTCTAATTCCATTTACTTTAACAAAATGCTAACATTAAAAGAAAGAAGGGGGCTTCAGAAGCTGACAGGAAGTTTAGTTTTCAAGGAAAATCACAGGATTGGAGTCCATGCTTGTCTACACCATGATCACTGGCATTTACAGGGAGGAATTTGTGCAATGGGCAGGAAGATTATTGCTAACGCTGTCCAGAGATCATGAGGCTTGCATTTAACAAACATAACTTTATACTTTCCAAGGCCAACCTCAGGCTAGGAGTCAGGATATATCCCCTTGGCAATTAAGCTGGAGAAGCAAATTATTGACTGACATACCATGAAATACCACCAGGCTTTTGAAGGATAGTTCGCTGCAGAATGTGCTAACTAAATGGACAGTTAATTGAGACAATAAGATTTCCATGACAAATTATAACATGCAATTTGCACCATTCACGTATCTGCTGCAAACATTAATAAAGTGGAATATTCTCTAATACTGAAAACAAATCACAAATTGCTAAATCTTAATGAAAAGTACAGGACTTACTTCTATCTGTGGCCTTTGGAGTTTTGTTCCTTAGACTTGCTAAGCAATATTCATGCCCAATATTTGACTTCCATTCAATACTTAAGGTGCATACTGATATTTTTATATTGGCATTTCCCTGGTATGACTTAGCTGATAGCTCTTCCTTCACAAGAATGCTTACATAAATGGCACCAGGGTTGGAAGGAAAGTGAGTAATCAAAGTGGTTTACAGAGCTCTTATTATTTGCTTTCTGCCCCATAGGAACTCTTCATTTGACTAACTGATGTCTTCTAGTAACTTGGGAACAGGGAAGGAAATATACAGATGCCATTTTTACCCCTATCATTACTCCCACTTTGATGCATTCTTAAACTTATTTCTCACTTCTTATCGTGGCATGAGGGAGTTGAAAACATGAAGCTTCTCCATCCCCTCTCTCTACCTTGTTTACAGACTTACAGAGACACCCACGACTCTCCCACAGCTAGGTGAAGATTGCAATCAGGCTCCTCTCACCACTTTCAGTAACACTTTCCCAAAGTTTGGGCTCAGAAAGTTAATGGAATCGTGTTCCCCCTGGCTGAAGAGGGAACCCTGTGCCTGTGCCGGGGTCCACCCTAATGGGTCCGGTTCTCACCAAAGGGCTTCAGGCTACAGACCTTTCCTTCTTTCTTCCTTTCTTATCAAATTTTCCTCCTAAATCTCATATACCATCTGGGTTCTGATATTAAGCTTGCTAATATCAAAAATTAATTCACACTCAAGTGTTAGGGCTTTACCACAGTTTATTTTGGTTGAGTGGATGCTTTGATGGCTCCCACTTCTCATATCATAGTATATATAATAGTTCTGTTTAGTGAGTTCCACTCCAAATACTATCCTAAGTATATTGAAAATATGGTCTCATTTAATCAAGCACATAACCACCTCCTTTGCCTACTTGTAAGGTTGGTGTTGGCCCAACAACATACACACAGTACTTGTTTCTATGTTTAGCTTTCATTATCCTGGGTTACAATATTTATCTAACCTGAGTGGTTTAAGAATCATTCTACAAAAATGCTTTCTGTGCCTGTTATGGCCTAACTCCACGTTTCTGTTGATTTTAAAGTAAATGATACATGATTCCTGACTTCAAGGATTTCATTGTTCAGTAGGAGAGAGAGAGATGAATTATTACAAGGTGGATGATGGAAGGCCTCAATCCAACTTCTCTTCTAACTCTTCCTGCCCGAGTGAAATTGCTACTTTACTTGTCTGTTTCCTGCCCACCCCCTGATCTCTTTGTGGCCCAAAATTGTGTCTTAGCATCTTTGTAACTACATTTCCTAACTTCAGAATCCAAAATATGTTAGATAAGAAAAATAGGTATATCATTCCATATTATGGATGAGAAACTACTCATAGACTTTGAAGGCTTATTCAAAATCTAAAACTAGAAACATCAGAGTTGGGGTTCAGATCTGAGTCCATCGGCACCCTGTAACATGTTCTTACCTCAACATCCTACCTCTGTTGACATTCCTTTTCAGGAATCAATCCAAGAGCAATGTATGTGTAAGCAAGAATACTGAAAGCACATATACTTATAGTCATTACTAGAAATGACTACAGATCACCCAGGTGTAAATTATCTACTTTGTGGCTTATCTGTTAAAAATGATTGATATCAGAGTGGCTGCCATTTGCCATCTAATACACCTCTGAGCCTTTTCTCTCTCATTATCACTTTCACAAGAAATGTAAACTGCTGAGATTCTATTATTAGCTTAGATGCAACATAATTTAAACAATAAATCTGATATACATACCCATTGCCAATTGACAGAATGCCACCTGAGTTTAACATAAATGACTTTTGAAAGATGCACCCCTACATTAACACAGATAATTCAGAGTTTATGGCACATATTTCATTTTAATTTACATTCAGAGATTCTGTTTCGGGTAGGGGTAATTGAGAATACTGGTGTGTATTTTTTCTTTCAGAGGCCACTCACCTCCAGGTGATATTTTATTGCCTTACTCTTGGAGGCTCAAAATCTCATGAAATCCTAGAAGAGAAATCTTGGAAATGCAGCCCTCTCTTTTTTAATTGTCATGGAATGACGCCATTCTATACAAAGGATTGCTAGTAACCCGCCAAAAGTAAAGCTCCCAGGTGAGCAAAAGCATCTTTTCAAACACAGAGAGTAAATTCAGTCTTGTCACAAGTGGTCATTTACTCAGGAAACCATTATCTATAGTTTCTAGAAATTATTTTTAAGCATATAAACTCCCAGGAATGACTGCAAAAGGTCAACAAAGATGAAACTGTAAAAATTAATCACAAACACACACACACACACACACACGGCAGGGGGTAGGGGGGCGGGGAGAGAGAGAGAGAGAGAGAGAGAGAGAAACCTCTTGTGACTTTAAATAAGCAGACAAAAACAAATTTCCATTCCACTTCTTTCATCAAACCTTTTTTATTCCATCCAGATAGACACCCTAAAGGTAAAAATAGTCTCACCAGGCTACCTACAAACCACTAGTAGAGCTTCCATGAAGATTAGGAAGACACAAAGGTTTTTGTCTCTTCAGAACAAAAAGTACATTGCACTTAATAATGAACCTGTTATTTTAAACGTCGAGGTTTCAATTATATAAGTAATAGAGTTTAGAGATGAACTGTATAATTTTGCCCAGAATTTAGATTTATATTATGTACTTTTATAGATATTTCCTGAAATGTATTCAAATAAGGTGTTAGTTACATATATTAATATGGCAATTCTAATAGCTATCTGTACAATGCAAACTTTACTAAGCTACTACAGGAATCCCTTTTCATTCAGTACTAGAGACAAACTGGCACATGTAGATAGTGGCCCAGTTGGTTAATAATTATCTTGCTCTCACTGAGAAAAGTCAGTTATCTCAAGACAAGCACATGCAAATTTGAGGGGGTGGGGGAAAGAGAAATGGTTGGGGAATGGAGATGAAAGAGAAACAGAAAAATAATATAGAAAGTATGTATTCAAGGTTCTTTGTAAGGCTATATGTCTAGGATGAAATAATTGCCCTTCTGTTCCATGGTTCTAAAGATTACACAGAAAAGAAAGACTAAATAATCCTAACATATATACTATAATCACATGCAGCAACTTGTTTTCATTAATTGGTGAATAGAACAAGTAGAGTACCCAAACATAAAAAAAAAGATGAGAAAGATAAGAAGTGTTCATCAAGCAGTATGTAACTGCCATTTGCATCATCTGCCTGTAGAAACACTCCAGAGCTAATATTTCAGCAATATAAACAAAGTCATAATTAAAAGCTTCAATGTCAAATCATGTAGCTCTTTATTTTCAATGTAATATTTGTTCAACTTATAGAACTAATATTTTTTCTCTTATTAATGTTTGCAGAAAGATCCAGTGGATCATTTCAGAATTTAGTTTGGCTCTCCCCACACGGGAGTTAACCAAGCTGACAGATTCAGCACAGGAAAGTATTTTAATGTAATGATATACCACCACTTCCAGACCCAATGACAAGATGAAAATCCAAGAGCAGGCATAAAACACCCATGAAGAAATGACAGAGCTTGAAGTCAGTGTGAATAATTTCTGAATCATAAATTCACAAAGGGAACAGGGAAAAGAAAGGAGAAAAGGAGAAGCAAAGAGGAGGGGAAAAAGTTGAGTAGCTTGTTCCACCCACCTCAAATGCTGAATTTAAGAGCTTTCTACACATTCATATTTCCCAATGACAGGGCTTCAGGTACATCAAGTGGCCCACAATCACAGATGCATTAGAAGCTCTGATTCAATTGTGTTCAGAGGCCAAGTGTGTACCCAGTTAGGTAATCAGGCTTTTTCATGTTGACTTCAGATATCCACATCCCATGCACAGTTGTGCATAATGGAAAACATATAATGTTCACAATGGCTTCCCTCAAAGTTCTCTTACCTTTCCCAGATGTCTGCTGCCTGTCTTTGCTCCTGAAGTGCATCACCGTTTGATGGGAAGCTCTGTAAACCTATATTTAGTGCCTGAGAAACACCCTCTTCTCTCTTTACCCTCAGGACAGCTAAGATCAGCACTTCAGTTAATAGTTTCCAGGTTTGAACTCTAAGCAACTAAGCTACCCTTGGAATTTACTTTTTCTCACAGACAAATAAAGATTGAGGAATACTACAAAATTTATTTTTTTATTAGCATGTCCAGATAGAAATTCTCTTGTATCTTTGGCTATCCCATTTCTTCTTGTCAATGTTAAAACTGGAATGTAGGATGCGTATGTTGTTAAAGATCTGGAATTTATTAAAAATGCACAAATAGGGAAATAAAGCATAATTATGTACCACTATGCACATCTAAGAGAAAAAGCCTGCAGTATAGCCAAATATGATGTTCCTATTGGCATGTCTAGCCTTGTGGTCCTTTGCATTACTATGCATGTAATATGCTTACAGGGTACATCATCACTCTCTTCTTGGCAGCAGAAACCAAGCTGAGTCTAAACATGGGAGACTTTTAATAAATGCCTACCAAATTACATTGAGAAGTCAGTAGCCTGTAAACATATTTGGATCTGACTCTATCTTTCTTCAATATGTTTATTATTGTGTAGTTAGGAATATCTATGTAGATGTGCCTTTCCCTCTTTTGAACTAGAAGAGAATAGGGAAGATAGAGAATTCCACAACTAATTCCATCAAACTGACTTCATTTCCTACTGGTTCCTAGAAATAGGCCAAAAAATGGGAGTAGGCTACCTCCATGCTGACCTGCAAGCTCATTTTAATATTAACTATTATGTCAGGCAATAAGATGACCTAATAAGTACAAAATATCTGGAGAGCTAAGCAGAGTTATTCCTCATACCTAAGACGACTTCTGTCTCTGAATATTTGTATGCTGGATTTGTCTCTGAAGCTAAGCTTCATATGGGAAAATCGGAAACTAAATAACTGAACAGCTATTACTTGTTAAACTGCAGTTGGGGTGACTATAAACAAGCAGAAGAAAACTCAGGTTTAAAGTGCCTTAAGTGCAGCTTGAAACAACACACCTAGAACTCTGAAGTCAGTGCAGCTAGAAAGAAGCAGGACTCTTTGAACAAAACCTTTCCTGTAACTTAAATCTCTATACCTACGCGTTTTATTTTCAACACAGTATTCTTGGTAAAGAGTTCTTGAAAGCATCAGAAGCCATAAATAATGCTATGTAATCAAAGACTGGATAGCAATTAGAGTTTGCAAGTTTGTCATTTTTGCCTTTAAAAAATGTCAGAAATATGGTGTCTGTAATGATCTCATTTTCTGAAAGGAATCCAATTGCAGATAAAGGAGGGTTTCTCTAGAAGCAAGGGATGTAAAGCTTGAGAAATATGGATTTCTAATGAATACTTAGAATCACATTAAACATTGTTCTCCTAGAAATATCAAGTTAATTATTGATAAACACCCTGATGTCACTATCAGGTTCAATATCTAGGGGTTCAATTTCTGTTTCTTGGTGACCTTCAATATCAACAGCTATTCAAATTTTCAGGTGGCTTCCGTTTTAGGTTTTTATTTATTTTGGTTTATATTTTGCCTCCATAATAAAACACAAGGTCATTCCTACTTACACAGTTCCACAAAGGTCACCTTGCACACATTATAAGCAGGTGGACCCTGTGAGCCAAATATAGCACATAGCTATGTTTGGTTTGACTCCAACAGTGTTTGAAATGTGTGAAAGTTTTTAGATATTGATCAATTTTTCAGTTTACAATGATTCTTACCACCCTCTATTGTATTTACCTACATATTTACAATTATCTTTTTAATCTTTATAGGCATCAGAGTTTGCATGCCCTACCTTAGATTCTGGGCTTCCCCTGCTGCAAAAAAAAAAAAAAAAAAAAGAAAAGAAAAAAATCCTTATTTCTTACAGGGCAATTCCATCAGCTTGCACTAAATATTTACAGGAGTTCATTCATTAAATGTTTGTTGAGCAGCTTCTATACACTAAATACTATGCTGGGCAGTAGTGACACAGTAACTTCATGCAGCTTCCATTCACGTTGGGGATGGGAGGGTGAACTGACAATAAATAAATACATTTCAGATGGTGATAAATATTATGTAAGGAAAAATAAAGTAGAAGAAGGAGATAGAGTGTGACAGGGGATGCTATTTTCAACAAGTTATCAAGAAACATTCTCTCTGACGAGCCGGTATCATAGCAAGCACCTGAACAAAGTGACAGAATGAACAATACAGATATCTGGGGGAAGAGCTTTCCAAGCAGACAACAGGCGCCCTCTTAAAGGAAGCCCCATCTTTAGAATGGTAAGAGTTTCTACCTCTAGCACACTCTTGATTTCTTGAGCTGAAAATAGAGGAAAATTGCTAGTCATTTTCTCCTTAATTCTGTCAGTGTTTTTTACACTTGGTTTTTTAAACCAAGTGGAAAATAAATCAGTAATTTTCAAACTCTTCTTTCACTATTACAACTTGATGCTTCTGTTATCACTGAAACAATAATAATAGAATTTTGCTACTCTGGAGGAAAATGTCTATTGAAAAAACTACTTATGGAAAACGCTCTCACCAAAAATCCCTAGATTACTTCTAACAGCAAGAATAATGAATAATAAGCAATGGCATGTTTATGTAAAAAAGAACCATATCCTTTTTGCAAGCATTTTTTAAATAATAGTATAAGTGAATATTCTGCGTGCTTTTTATGTTAAAAAAGAGTCTGTAATTAGTGTAAATTAGTAAAGAAGTCTAATTTGTGTTTTTTTAAATAGAAATTATGTTAGAATTTTAAAGAGACCTGAGGATTATTTTCATAAGTTTCCTCTCTTGGACAGCAAGAAAACTAAAGCTCTCGGGGTTTAAATGGTTCCAAGAACAAAGAGCCATTTATTGGTCATACTGGAACTGGAAGCCAAGGTTTGTAATTTGTAGACTAGTACTCTTACACTGTGTACAGCACATTGTACTAGTGAATTCAAAAAATATAAACTTATATTGGGACTTACTATTTCCCATGTTGTGAAGAGTTCAACATTCCGGGAGCCACCAACGCCCCCCCAACCCCTAACCCCCACTCGCACTACTACCCTACGCCACCCACTTTGGGTTTTAGCTATAGGAATGTGAAAGCCTAATCTAACAGGAAAGCTAATTTTCTCCACATTAACATGGCTGTGCCTTTCTCTGCTAAACATCATAAGTCCCAATTTGTGATTATGAAGGGCTGGATTAATGTAGGACCTTCACAACAGCTTTAACAAGGCATTAGTGGGGTCTACTGGATCAGAAAGTTGATTTCCAAGAAATAGTACTCACTGGGGTAGAGTCTATACTCTCTTCTAGATCTCTCTAGATGGCAACTATGGGAAAAAAGAACCTAAACATGTGCCAACTCGCTGTATTTATGCAGAATCACTGGACTGATAAATCCATTGTGATTCCCAGCCTTATGTATGTTTATTATACCATTTACCACTGCAAAGCCATTCATTGGTGATTTCTTTGCTCATCTTATTTTTAAGTGAAAAGCATTTCTATGAATTAATACCTTAAAATATGATAAGTGTCAGTTGTGAAACCAGCAATATAGAAATCATTTTAAATAGTACATGAAATTGATTTGATTTTCAAAGTAATGTAAAATAATTTAGATATGTGTTTTGCTTATACCTAAAACCAAACTATTGATCATTAAAAATTCCTAACACTTTAAGGTAGTTTTTTCCAATTCTGTGAAGAAAGTCATTGGTAACTTAATGGGGATGGCATTGAATCTATAAATTACCTGGGGCAGTATGGCCATTTTCATGATATTGATTCTTCCTATCCATGAGCATAAAATGTTCTTCCATTTGTTTGTGTCTTCTTTTATTTCATTGAGCAGTGGTTTGTAGTTCTCCTTGAAGAGGTCCTTCACATCCCTTGTAAGCTGCATTCCTAGGTATTTTATTCTCTTTGAAGCTATTGTGAATGGGAGTTCACTCATGATTTGGCTCTCTGTTTGTCTGTTATTGGTGTATAAGAAGGCTGGTGATTTTTGCACATTGATTTTGTATCCTGAGACTTTGCTGACATTGCTTATCAGCTTAAGGAGATTTTGGGCTGAGACGATGGGGTTTTCTAAATATATAATCATGTCATCTGCAAACAGGGACAATTTGACTTCCTCTTTTCCTAATTGAATATCCTTTATTTCTTTCCCCTGCCTGATTGCCCTGGCCAGAACTTCTAACACTATGTTGAATAGGAGTGGTGAGAGAGGGCATCCCTGTCTTGTGCCAGTTTTCAAAGGGAATGCTTCCAGTTTTTGCCCATTCAGTATGATATTGTCTGTGGGTTTGTCATACATAGCTCTTATTATTTTGAGATATGTGGCATCAACACTGAATTTATTGAGCGTTTTTAGCATGAAGGGCTGTTGAATTTTTTCAAAGGCCTTTCCTGCATCTATTGAGATAATCATGTGGTTTTTGTCTTTGGTTCTGTTTATATGCTGGATTACGTTTATTGATTTGCATATGTTGAACCAGCCTTGCATCCCAGGAATGAAGCCCACTTGATCATGGTGGATAAGCTTTTTTATGTGCTGTTGGATTCAGTTTGCCAGTATTTTAATTGAGGATGTTTGCATCAATGTTCATCAGGGATATTGGTCTAAAATTCTCTTTTTTTGTTGTGTCTCTGCCAGGCTTTGGTAACAGGAAAAAACTACTTTAAAGTTCATATGGAAACAAAAAGGAGCCCTCATTACCAAGACAATCCTAAGCCAAAAGAACAAAGCTGGAGGCATCATGCTACCTGACTTCAAACTATGCTACAAGGCTACAGTAACCAAAACAGCATGGTACTGGTACCAAAACAGAGATATAAACCAATGGAACAGAACAGAGCCCTCAGAAATAATACCACACATCTACAACCATCTGATCTTTGACAAACCTGACAAAATCAAGAAATGGGGAAAGGATTCCCTATTTAATAAATGGTGCTGGGAAAACTAGCTAGCCATATGTAGAAAGCTGAAACTAGATCCCTTCCTTACACCTTATACAAAAAATTAATTCAAGATGGATTAGAGACTTAAATGTTAGACCTAAAACCATAAAAACCCTAGAAGAAAACCTAGGCAATACCATTCAGGACACAGGCATGGGCAATGACTTCATGTCTAAAACACCAAAAGCAATGGCGACAAAAGCCAAAATTGACAAACGGGATCTAATTAAACTAAAAAGCTTCTGCACAGCAAAATAAACTACCATCAAAGTAAACAGGAAACCTACAGAATGGGAGAAAATTCTTGCAATCTACTCATCTGACAAAGGGCTAATATCTAGAACCTACAGAGAACTCAAACAGATTTACAAGAAAAAACAACCCCATCAAAAAGTGGACAAAGTATATGAACAGACACTTCTCAAAAGAAGACATTTATGCAGTCAACAAACACATGAAAAAATGCTCATCATCACTAGCCATCAGAGAAATGCAAATCAAAACCACAATGAGATACCATCTCACACCAGTTAGAATGGCGATCATTAAAAAGTCAGGAAACAACAAGGGTTGGAGAGGATGTGGAGAAATAGGAACACTTTTACACTGTGGGTGGGACTGTAAAGTAGTTCAATCATTGTGGAAGACAGTGTGGCGATTCCTCAAGGATCTAAAACTAGAAATACCGTTTGACCCAGCCATCCCATTACTAAGTATATACCCAAAGGATTATAAATCATGTTGCTCTAAAGACACATGCACACATATGTTTATTGCAGCACTATTCACAATAGCAAAGACTTGGAACCAACCCAAATGTCCATCAATGACAAACTGCATTAAGAAAATGTGGCACATATACACCATGGAATACGATGCCGCCATAAAAAAGAATGAGTTCACGTCCTTTGTAGGGACATGGATGAAGCTGGAAACCATCATTCCCAGCAAACTATCGCAAGAACAGAAAACCAAACACCACATATTCTCACTCATAGGTGGGAACTGAACAATGAGAACACTTGGACACAGGAAGGGAAACATCACACACTGGGTCCTATTGTGGGGTGGGGGGAGTGGGGAGGGATAGCATGAGGAGATATACCTAATGTAAATGACGAGTTAATGGGTGCAGCACACCAACATGGCACATGTATACATATGTAACAAACCTGCACGTTGTGCACATGTACCCTAGAACTTTAATAAAAAATAAAAAAAAATTCCTAACACTATAAAACATGTTATGGCAATATGCTGTATATATTATTGTCAACATAATAGTGTTCTTTGCAGTGTTCTCATTAATCCCACAAATTGTTCAAACCATGAGTTTGAATTTCTATATTGCAAATGAGTGGAAATGTATCAGTTGTGAATCTTAGTATAGTTTCAGTTTAGTTTGATGGAGATATGTTAATTACCTACTCTATACATATAATAGATCATTTAACAAATAAGAACTGATTAATAAACTCAAGGAACTTAGACTTAATTTCATTTCAGTCAGATGTCAGGAGCCTGACAATCCTCTGCTTGTTTATTTCTTATTTATATTGCAGTGAAATATCATCCATTTTCAACTAATCCAACATCAAAGGCCCTGTGCCTTAGATGTATGTTTGGAAACAATATGGTTCCAATCATTTGAAGAAAGTGAAACATGCTAAGTTGTCAGAAGGACATTTGGAAGGGAGAGGCTAGCTTGCACATAGGAGGCTCTCAATAAACCTCTGATAATTGAACAAATGTAACTCAACTCTTTTGTTCCAACTTGGGGCTCAAGGAAGACATTTTCCACAACAAAAACCTTCCAACTTAACAGGAATCTCCCTGATGTGCCTGCCTGAAATCATACCACCCGACTCCATTCTACAACGGTGGCAGGGGAGCCTGGCACTTCACCACTGTAGAAGAGACTAGGAAGTGAACAGGATTATACGATGCTTCTAGAAACAGCGAAACCAGAAGTGCCTCGCACTTGTATGGAAGAGATATTTAAAATCAGACATTGCTAATCTGGCAATGGTCTGTACTCAGATTTCGAAAATATTCATAAGATTCATGTTAAAATTTCTTATGGCATACACTTTAACCCTTGAAAATCTTGAGAAGCACAATATTACAATTTGATATATGATTTATTCTAGAAATTGAGTTGTCAGAAAAACAATCAACTCTCAATTTCTAAGAAGAAAAACTATAACATTTACAGAAGTTTTAGATTAAATTAACAAAGCTTAGCTTTGAATATGTTTTTTAACAAAAAGAGCAAAAGTACTAAGAAATGTATAGGATAGTATCTTAAACTGAATAATAGGATGGATGAGAGATAAAATATTCAGTAATGTTCTCTTGTTTTCTTTTGAAGAATTTGTGGTTTGGGAAAAGAAGCAAAATTTATTATTCTCAAATAATTGTTTTACTTTATTAAAAATTTATACATCTTTATTTTGACACTTCTAATAGCAATGTATATGATGGATCTGGTCCTAGTTCATTTATAACAAAAACTAAAAGAATAAATATAGTATAAAAGATATATTTTTGTCCAAATCTAATAATGGCCTACAGATCTGAAACTACAGCAAATATTCTGAAATGTTAGGTCAATTACATGAATATTCTATTAACATTTGTAAGAAGGAGATATGGCCTACATACATCCTGCCTGGAAACCAGGCATTTGAACACAGACAAAAATTCAGATATAACATAAAATAATATTTGAAATATAAATATAAACAAATATAAAATATAAAACTTGTTGGAGTCTACAGTTTAGCTTCTTCATTTAAAATTGAAAAAACGAAACCCAAGTAGTTTCTTTCATTCAGTTTTGCAAGACTGCATAGTTTGCTAACGAAATGAAATTTAGCTTTTGCTGATGATTTACCACTAAACTAGGCTACCTCTAATTAGGATACTGAATTTTTAAATAATAGTGATCTACTTATTAGGCTATGCTTAATTGAAAAATAAGAATTTTCTTTAGTCTTGTCTAATAATAATTTTTTAACAAATTAAATGTCAACAGTTAAGGCAAGAGCAAGAGTTTGCCAGAAAAAAGCAAGGAAAGGGAAAGTACAAAAAATTAAATCTACATCAGTATTTTCATCAGTGCTGGACTTCTCAAAAATTTAGCATTTTGTACCAATTTAGATGTTCTTTCTATGATGCCTAATCCCATTAGGAACTATGATTATCAGTTAGTGGAAAATCCTCTATGTTGATCAAGACAGGATGTTTTGTGTGTAGTCTGAGTTTTATATCCAGTAGGCATTAGAGAAGATAAGCTAATTTTGATGTAGGAGATTGAATTAAAGTCCATAGAGGTTAGCATATTGAAAGGAAAATGAATGACCCTACTTTGGATGTTGTATACAGTTGGCAGCCCTGGAATTTGTAGCCACGACAGACTGCAATGGACAAGGGCGAAAAAAATCATGATGTTAGATAGCAACTACCAAACCAGCCCTATTGCAATTGATTCTGTTTCTAGTCTCTCTCTGACCCCACTGTTACCCTCAAATCCCACTCAGCTTCCATGCCGAGTTTTTTATTCTGCTGCCGTTTTCTCTCCACATAGTTTCTTTCCAAACCAACATCCATGTTCCACTCATCAACCACCGCTTTAGAAAGCTTCAGGCTGGATGGCCAGGCATGAAGTGCTGGCAGGTGGTGTAGCTGTTAGCCAGCCTTGTGTATCACAAGAGATCTGATGCTATCAAATTCCTTTTCCCCCAAAGACTAAAGAGAGCATGCCTTTGTGAGCATGCAGGAGGGGGATGAAAACAGTTTGTCTCCTGAGCAGCCAGGCTTTGTCATATTACAAATGAAATCACTTCGGAAATTTAGAGAATTAATATCATAATGAAGACGGGAGTACCCATTAGGGTGGTCTAATGTTGCTCTGGAGAAATGTGATGGATGCCCAGTGGCTGCAAGCCCTTATTTGCAGAGAGTCACCTCTGCAGTTGCCATTATTAGGAAGATGTCTGAAGCAGAGGATCAGACACAACCATTGCAAGATGAGATAGTGTTTGACTGGTTTCCAGGGAACCGAAGGATACAAGCTTAGTTGTACCTGTCACTATGGCTCCCAGCATTTTTCTCCCTTAATGTCTTTTTTAGCTGTAGGAAGTTTCTCTTTAAAGATTCAGTGCTTTCCTAATGGCATAAAGTGAGTAATGTGAAGCATATAAAAATGTTATATAGATAACAAATGAATTCAGTCTATTTCAAGACAACGTGTGCTAGCCCTAAAGAATGATTTTATTTAGCCTCAGTTTTCTCTTGAAAATAAATTTAGCCAAACATTCTGAAATGAGCATACCACTGGCATCCCCATGTTCATTTTCCCTTCTAGGTAAAACATCCCTGGATTTTCACTGCAATATATGTGCCTACCCAAAATACAATCTGCATCTGATGCTCTTTCATACACTAAAGCCTAGAAAATGGTACTTCCAGGAATTATTGTAAAATGTAATTGAATCATCATTCCTGGTACTCAAATCTCTTTCTCTCTCTCTCTCTCTCTCTCTCTGTATGTGTGTATGTGTGTGTGTGTGTGTTGTAATGCTTTCCAGTGACACTGGCACACATAATAGGAAATGGAAGTTTTCCAATACCCCACAGCAATTCCAAACTAGATAAAGGGGAAGAAGAATTCCCAGAGAAAATTTTGGAAGGGTGGAAAGGAAAAAAAAAAAGAAAAGCCTAAGTATCACCTGGAAAGTAAGATTATACCTACTTTTTCTCCACTTTACAATTAGTGCTTTTGTCTCTCAGGTTTGAATTTATACAATTTGTATTTCTCATTCCTATATCTGCCGTCATCTAAGTAATATTCCTTCTCTGCAATATTTTTCTTCCCATGTCTGTCCCTTTTCAAGACAGGTTTATAGAGCAGTTCATTCTCTTGATGAATTCAAATACAATTTTCTATTTGAGACTACTGTAAAGATATGATCACCCAGAATTTGTAAATCTTGGTCAATTATAAATGGAAACAATTCAGGAATTATTCCCAGTGCTTTCCTAGCAAAACAAAAACAAAAACCAAATAGCAAAACTTACTAATCAATTCGAGAACAAAGTTGGAGGATGGCAGGATCTGGTTCAGTGAATATGCAGGTTCTGTTGAGCAGTTTTAAATTTCCTATTGTCTTCTGTATCCAAAACCTTTAAGCACAGCCAGCCTAAAGGACCAATCAAATCTCTCTCATACAAAATGATGAACCGGAAGCTGAGCAAACTACTATCCAGATTGTCTCTGATTCCTATGAAGAAGGTGCAATTAATTTCATTCATAAAGCCTTATTACCTTTCTAAGATAGGAAACACATCCTTCAAACACAAAAACTTGCTGATCATCCATATGTATAGTTTGCATATCCATTTTGGTACTAAGTTAATTTCAAATTTACATTTCATCGCGTATCTTATTAGTCTTTATCAGGTGTCCAAGTTATTTTCCCCACCTAGATTTTAATTTCCCTAAGAGTAATAGATATATATATTCATAGTACCTAATCTAGTGTGACATATATAGTGAGGACTCCATATATACATACTAAAGGGAATCAAACATATAACAAACAAATATTAACTTTCTAAAACTCAATATAGATAAACAAATCCTATGTGTGAAAAAGAAAGTATGTGGTCACTTCCCAGTATTGTTTCTAGTCTTCTTCCAAGCTGACACAGATACATTCCAATAATAAAGAAATTCATCCTCCCTAAAGCAAATAAAAGAGCCCTAATGAAAGTAATGTACCCCACTAGCATTCAGACCCTGAAAACGACAAATGTGATCTTAGACAGAGAAGAATCTAATGGAAACAATCACATTAAGCATAGCTCTTCTGTGCTCAGTGCTCAATAAGTGAGCAGCAGGCTCTCTCTGTCTAGCTTACAGAAAACAGGAGGTAGCAGTTTGCAAGGAGCAGCGTTTTAATGTGATTGGACTATAACAGACAATCTATTTACAGCATGCTCTGGGGAGCTTATAAACAAATGTTGAGTAATTTCAGCCAGCAGTAATTACCCTTGCAGCTGACAAGGATAGCATGAGACTTTCTCCTTCACCTTCAGCCCAGTCCAGAAGGCAGTGTACACAATGCCACTTCTAATTATTTCTGCATTTCTATGGCTAAAGACCAAAGTGTGTTATTAGAGAACATTTTAGAAGCTTTTTAAAAGCTTATTTATTAGGACAATTAAAAGTCATCACTATGACAGCAAATAAAAGGTTCCATTCTCAGGAATTCAGTATCAAATGAGCTTCTGCCCACTTACCTTTAAGGCAATGTGGACCCTTGCTGTCTATTGTCAAGAGCTGAGACTAAAGCTCGGTAATAAAAAGAAATAGTATCTGGAATGCATTTGGATTAATTCAGAAATGTGCCTTTTTCTTTTCACAATGTTCAAGCAGTCTAGAGCATGTAACTGAGTTATTTCTCAAAAGGCACAGAATTTTGAAGTGTGTGTGTGTGTGTGAGTGTGTGTTGCTTGATTACAGATGCTAATAGAGATAAAATGCATGTCGTCATCCTCTCTCTTCTCCTTCTCACAAGAGGCACTGGATTACCCTGGCTACTTAAAGGATTTTATCTGGAGGGGTCACTCGTATTGAATCAGGTTGACATAAGGAAGATGCTAAAATTTCAAAGATCTAAAAATAAAACTTCAGCAGGTAAGCTTCTAATGGAGTGCTGAAGGAGTAAAACAATGATGCAGAGCAATCACCCTGCGCGTTTGTAATTAACAATCAAATTACTTCCCAGAAGTGTCCAACAAGAGAACTTTTGTTGAACATTTCTATACATGCCAAACTACCCCAAAGTAATTGGGGAAATCAGTGAACTGCGGTGTGTGTTGGTTCTCTAACACCATGGCCAGTTTGGCGTTCACTGAGCTTCTGTCCGCCTCAGTAAGTTCGGTTCAGATCCTGACCACAGGAATTGACAGCAGATATCTAATCCCACAAAGTATATTATTTACATTTTTTGATACGTTACATTACATTACATTCTGTCATGTTGCATTTCATCGCCAACGGATAGAACGTTGCAAAACCTCACATGACATGATGACAGGTCTCATTCATTCTGTCTCTCTCTTCCTCCCTCCCTCTCTCCTCTCACACGCGCTCTCTCTCTCGCCCTCCCTCTGTCCTTCCCTCTCTCCATCTCTGTGACACACACACAGACACACACACACCACAAAACGTTCAGATCAGGAGGTGAGTCTAAGGAAATATTTTGGATTTTGAGCCTGTAAGGATCCTGGAAGCCCTCCAATAGTGACATTTACAACTTCACCAAAGCCATGGTCCTTTTATGACAATAACACCAAATTGCCCTGTACAGAGATGCCTAAGCTTACTCAATATATATTTTGCCAGCTGTTTGTAATTATTTTTAAATGTGTCATTATGATGTACAGTGAACCACAAAAGCACATGTTCTGTAATATAAAACAACAATATGTTGCAAATTAGCCTCCTTTAAAGAAATATTCAAAAAACAAATTACAAAGTTTAAAAATACACCATTGGATGCATGTCCCTACATTGCTCTGTGCTCATTTCTGAAATGTGGCTGGCAGAGGGACAATAATTTGTCCTTGTTCTTGAGACTGGCAGGTGTCACTTTGGCCAGTGTGGGATGTGAGTGACAGATATTTTACAGCTGAAGAAATGAGAATGCAGAAATTCAAGAGTACCTCTGGGATTTGCCTGGTCATTTGTGGGCAGCGCAAGGGCAGGGCGGGCTGCGATGCTAACGTAGAACTGCTTGTTGTTGCGACCACTGCGGGCAGCTGTCGATTCACGGCATTTTAAATACTACTTCTATTAACAAGGCTATGTTTCTGCTTTGATGGAAGCATGCAGAAAGCTGCTCGCTAGGCTGTCGGCTGTATACTAAACTGGTCTAATTGCTTTCCTATGCTTTATTCAGAAATCTGGTAAGAGCTGAATTTGGTAGAAAATTGCTTACAGATTTAGCATTTTTGAACATAAAAGTTTTCATAGATGTTGATATAATCTATCAAAAAGCTGGAACCTTAATTTCCTCCTCTACCCAAAAGTATCAAATTATTTTAGTTTTACCAAAAAAAGAAAAAAAGAAAGAAAAGAAGAAGAAGAAGGAAAAACGCATTGGTAGGTATTTAAGTGATGATCATAGAAAATAATAACAAAATAGAAGGCAATTCAGAAAAAAAAGAGCATTTCTCTTTTCTACTTGGACATAATTGGAAACTTACTTTTTTTGGCTGTAATCTAATTTTAATATAGGTCAAAGATAAATTGAACATTTAAATTATAAAAAAGTCTCAACTATATTTAAACAATATTTTAAATACACTTTTTAGGTTCACTATTCTCTATGAGATAAAAGAAAGTTTTAAAAAATATAATTCAAATATATTGATATATAAATTTTAGAGTGTATAAGGGTTATAAGAAAAAGTGAAAAAAGTCCAAATATTTTTACAAACAAATATCCTCCAAAATCCACAGGCATATGTTTAAAATAGAAAGATAAAAATCACTTATTTGTAAGGTATAATGCAAAACTTATAATGCATTTATATTTTCAGTAATCTTTATGGTGTTAAGATTACAAAGAAGTGCTTCTCATTTTAGGACTGAGTCATCCCTGACATTTACGTATTATAAACACAATATTGGAATTACTCTTTTAAAAAAATATTATATTAGCTATACTAAGTTAATATACTTTTGTCCATTGAACTCACAGAGCTCATGGGAGTTCACCTAAACTAAACTGACATAAGGAAGATACATTTTTAAAAATTAAAGCTATCTAGTATGACTGCTTAAAAGAACAATTATGATATACAAGCAATGTGAATACTAGGTTTTGCCTTGATTTTCTATTAATTTCCATCAGGGCACTACCAAAATATTACCTGGCAAAATTAAAATGAAAATGAAAATCATATGTTGATGAGGGAAAACATGTAATGTCATAGCACATTTCAACGTTCAGTGAAAGAGTTAACACTGAAAGCTTCTCTAAAAAGAAAGAAGATACACTGATTCAGATGTATATCAGAATATGTTGTTTAATGTCATTTGCCAAATGTTTCCATTTTAAATAATTACTTATGTTAAATAAATAGAAGCATGCATTCAAACAGTGTGATATGAAATTAATACTTTGCTATAACTTTAAGAAGAGGGATAAGATTTTTCCCCCAAAATGGAATGAAACTTCTCCATAAAAACCAACAATATACTAAAAAATATACAGTTGCAATTACTTTTTTCCCTATTTAGTAATGCAAAGATAAATTGTTCTCCTTTGGAAATCAAATATTTTCCTAACCGCTGTGTTTCTTTAATTAAACTGTATTCTTTACAGTGATCAAATATAATTAGCAGTAACAAGTATTTAATGAAAACAAACTGCTACTCCCAAACCTTTACTACATGTTTTGTTTAAATCCCACAGATGCTCCAAGGATTACTATATCTCCGTCACAAGTACAAAAGCATGCCCCCTCCCCACTCTGCCCACCCCAATTTGCCAGGAGCATTTAAAACAACAATAAAAACAACAAAAACTTCTGTAATTCCAAGGACTTTAGTTCACATTCCAATCCTGCTCCTCAGCTCAAGGCATCACTTCCAAAGAAGCTTAACGCTTAGCCCTTCAAATATTTTATAGATTTGTTCTTCAGAAATCCCACTTGATATCATCATATAATAAAGCATTACCCTGGTATCTTTGATTATTAGTAAGTGGCCAAAATAGAAAGAAAAGTGCCCATGCTGGACTCATTGACAGCTAGGTGATATAGCAAGTCTTCTGTAATTAATTGTGAGTGAAAGGGGGTTTGGTTTTGCAGCCTCGTAAAACTTTTCCCACATGGCTGAACCCACAGTCAGGAGATGTTAGGCAACATTAACTGCCTGCACATTTCTGCAAGGCTCTAGAGGAACAGCTAGGCACTGGGGCTCCAATCCTGAGAACCCTGGGACGTAAGACATCAGCGTCTACCTTTCATCTTAGCTGAGATTTGGAGTGGGTTCAGACCACAGAGGCTCCTTAATTCTCACTAATTCATTTGCTTTCCTGATTCACTTGGCTTGGGATAACCTGAGAATGATAATGAACCTGTGAGGGGAGCTCTTAGTCCCTTGCCTTTGAATGTGCTTGGCATGGATCGAGGGCTTTCTCTGAATCTTGCAAGAGGAAAAGAATCTTATTAGCACTGATTGCTAGTCATGAGGTTTCCTCTAAAAATTGCTCTTGTGTTTTAACTCTTGCTGCTTTTTGCAAAGCAGAGTAGTGAGGAGGGGAAAAAGTTGGGCTTTTTAATACATATAATGTATGTATCTAGAAGCTGGGGTGATATTTTAGGGGTGTAATTTAAACCAAATCCTAGCTGCCAGCTTTTTCTTGGACTCTGAAAAGCAATCTCAGTGTTTCCCACTGTTTTCTACAACAGATGCTAAGTTCCTTTTCATTTCCTGTAGATAAATACATTCTTGTACTAGAGAGGTGGGGTTTTTCAAAAGAACATCCGAATCCTCTTTTTTAAATTAAAAAAAAAAATCATTTTCAGACTTAATGTACACAGTTGTCAAGTTCACAGACATTTCTTGTGGTTTTGGAATTCTGTTGAATTGGCACTTTTACTTTTGCAATTATTGTGTTGTGGATGTTTAACTTCTACCTGGGTAAGAATTTGTGCTTGAGATGAAAAAGTCAGTAAGCGAACTGGGCAAAGTGGTGTGTTTTAGCGAAGCAATGAAAAGGGCAATTTGGGTCTACCAGTCTAGGTGAAAGTGATCATTCTTTAGATTTTGAGATACTAAACTACTGACCAAATTATTCTCCTGTTCAGTTGTAACTGTGCTTTCACATGTTCAGTTGCACAGACCCTCCTGTGCACATGCTAACTGAGGTTATATGCGGCAGTTGCAATGAAATAGATGCACCAAGGGGGAGCAGGGGGCTTGACTCAAGAATTAGAAAGAGACTTCAGTGGCAAGGCAAAATGATAACACATTCTGGTACTTTACAAAAGGTACATGACCTCTGATGTCATGTGCTTATCCACCATTTGGGGACTCTCTTATCAAGATTTAAAATTTCCTCCACAATCTGAGTGACCAGAGCAACCCATGACATCCATATGTAATGCTGGTAAATTTGTAGTATAGGTATTGGGGCACCAACCTAAGCCATAAGTCATCACCCCATTTTGAGCATACAGAATACCTGAATGCTAAAGCAGGAGAGATCTTTAGAGTTCATCCAGTCCAACTCATGAGGATTTTAAAGACGACAAAACTGAGAGCCAGTAAGTTTGGGAGATTTGTCCAAGGTCAAACAGCTGTTTAATGATAGAACTGTGAAGAGAACTCAGTATTCATATTCAAAGTCCAGTGCTCTATCTGAGACGATGCACAAAGAGTGCTAGAATTTCCATACAAACTGTTTTGACATTGCAAGGCGCATGTTCAAGTGTTTAATGCTAATGGAAAGTATTTCAAGAGGTAATCTGTCCTTTCAAACCTCACCACTGGTCCTCTCTATTGACTTTCTATGACCTGACACCGTTACCTGTTTCAATTTTTACTTTTTCCAAGGACACCCCTTTTTATTTCTTCCCAGCCAGAGAATGTTTCCACTAATTAAATAAGTGGACATCAGGGATCACATTTTCACTCATTTCCCTTTTTCCATAATCTCACACTATTCCCCTCTGCTCTCTTTCTTCAGCATTGGGGCTATACTTATTTCTGGGCCGCACTTGGCAAATCTTTACTAGAGTAACAGTTTATTTACAATTTATTTCTAATTCTATGAAATCATTAGTTGGTGCAATTTCGCAACATCTGTGGATATCAATTTGAGAAATATTTATGAAAAATACATCAGTGCTTTCATCATGGAGACATGCTCATTTCAAACATAGACCAGTGAATAAAAACAGGGCTTTGGGAGCTGACAAATCTGGGCTGAAATCCTCGCTCGAATACTTACCATGATCTTAAGCAAGGTATTTAACCTCCCTAAATTTCAATTTTCTTTTTTATGATACGTGAGGCTTGAAAGTCTTGCCACAATGCCTGGCATATAGTAGACTCTCAATAAATGTTAGCTATTATTGTTATCATTATTATTGTTATTACTATTATAATTATATACTATATATTATTACTATTATAATTATATACTATTATTTTCTATTAGTATAAATAGTAAAAGACCTATTTATGAAGCATTGTAAAGCTCAAGTAATTGTGGATTGAATGGACTTGAGGACTCTCCTGGAGAAAAAGGTGAGGTATAGAGGTGAAATTCTACTTTAAGCTTTCCAGCTTGAGAACTTGAAAGTGATGACAATACTTGTCACGCCCTAAAAGGGTGAATGTTGGAAGCAGATTTCAATCACGTGGCTTTCATAATTGTAGATTTGTGTCAGGTGAGGGCAACAGAGAGCTATCCAGGCAGACAACACTGGAGGCCTGAAAAACCATGAACTTGGTTATCAATCCCCATGGGAAGGAGGGAAGCCAGTTTGAACTGAAGAGAGAAATTAGAACCCAGAGCCTCCATCCAGCCCAGAAGAAGGTCAAAGGTAGAAGCCAGGACCACTCCAATTCACCAAGCAAGAAAAACGAGGAAAACAGAGTTGAACTAGAATGGAGTTGGGACAGATAACAGCAGCCACAACTATTGAAATCCCTCAGAAAGCAGTGTCCATAATAACTCTTTGTGATGCAGCAGTGCAGAGCTTCCCAACAGAACCCAAACAGCTGTCACTGGCCTTTGTGAAGGGCATGTTGATTCTGGTCTTTAATATTTACAACTGAGGTAGCAGTAGAAGCATCCAGTACAAATAGTCAACCCAGAGAAAAGATGACCAAACTTAGCAGAAAATTCAGGAAACTACTGAGGAAAGTCAAGGAAACTACCATATATTGAGCACCCACTATGCATTTTGCAGTCTCACTTAATCCTGTCTATCCGATGCACTAGGCATTATTACTTCTACTTTGCAATGAGAAAATTTAGGTTATGAGAAGTTTAAAAAATGTATCCAAGATCACATAGCTCATAAATGGAAGGACCAGGTAGAATTAGAATATCTGTCTGATATTAAAACTCTTCCCATCCATTCCTGCTGCTCAGTATTAAAGCCATGAGAATGCATGAGTTCTCTGAAGGACCAAACACACACACACATACACACACACACACACACACACACACAATAGAAAAGAGTCAAAGGAGTCAAGTAAGTGTTTAATGCAAGAGTAATTTCAGGAATTAGGAATGATAACACACTTCTGGATTTGGCAATTAGGAAGACACTAATAACCTTGGGGAAACGAGTTCCTGTAAAATGATGACGATGGAGACCGAAAGCCAGACTGTCAGTGAGGACTGGTAAGGGGATGGTGACTAGAATTGTAAATTGCTCTTTGGAGAAACCTGGCATTAAAGAGTAGTAACTGTAAGAGTACCACAGCTAGAGACACTTTTTTCTTTTGTAATGGAAGACATGAAAATATTTGTGGGCAGTGATGATGGAGCCACTAGAAATCAATATACATTCAAAAGAAACAAGGCATTATTCCAAAGCACAGTTATGTAGGAGGGAAAGAAAAGATAGCTTCAAATATATAGACTTATTTCAATTGGTAAGAAAAATACAAGTATAGAGATATTTGGAAGTTAGAGTGTGACAGGAAATAAAACTTGGGTCCGATATCTTTGATCAATCAACTAGGAGACAAAAGTATCTGCTGTAAATGAAATATCTCAAAGTGAATCTTCAAGTGATAAATGAGTGAATGAATGAATAAATGACACAAGAGAAAATCTAGCGGCATGCATTGGTTAGTGTCAGAGAGAAGTAACATAGCAAATAGAATTTCGTCATTAAGTGAATTTGGAGCTCTGAATAATCCCAGTGTGTGGTGAAAGTTGATGGGCCAGAGCTGTTATAAACTGACCCTTCCAGGTCTATCACAGCCCAGCTAGAAAATGAACCCTACTGCAGCTCCTATGGGCAACAGATATGCTAATTATATAAGCAACATCAGTCTTGAGTTTCTCAGCAATGATATTTAGTAGTCTGGATTGAATCAGGACAGCTGAAAACTGTCCATAACTGCCTTCTTCTACCATATGCACAGTAAAATAGCTGGTACATCACTTCCATAGGTAGAATACAGCAGACTTCATCTTTGTGCCTAAACTCCCCTGCTAAAACAAAAGCCTGTTTGTAAATCCTAAATTTTTAGGGAAAAAAAATAATAATGTGTTGCAGGACTCACACTGTAAGCATTTAAAACATCTTGACAGGAATGAATATTATGTGTGATAATTTCCTTTAGGAGTTGGAAAACCTGGATAAGGTATAAGCTTGGGAATTAATAAGATGAGATAGTGTGGGTAGAGTAGGGGTGGGCATCTGTTATCTTTTTCTTTCAACTTTAAAAATCTATGGCAAATTAACCTCCCTTTATTGGTGGAGTATTATCTAACAACTCAGTCAACATTTAAAGTACATACTTGAACAAGGTAAGAACAGAAAAATACCTCTTATCAGTCTATAACATTAAGTTGCTAGAATTCTAAAATTCAAATCCAACTTTAAGGAAAAGAAAAACTTTTTTCTCAGCATTGATGCCATTGATTCTGATGAAATTTGGGTTTCATAAGGTTCTGTTAGCCTGGAATTCTAGAGACATTCATGAATTGAGAATTTGTCACAAATCCCTCTATAGAGGCACATGTTGATTTAGGAAGTGTCCACATGACAGTAAAACAACCAATCAATTCAGTGAAAAAAAAATCAATTGATTCAATAAAAACATCAAACAGGCTGTTTGCTGTCATGAAGATCAAACTACTGTTTGACAGAACTTTTACTTTTTAATCAATGGTATTGATGTCTGTAAACACTGTCTTAAGTTTACCAGCCCATGTTCATCGTACAAAAGAGGACCAAGTTCCTGGTCGTTAAGTAATTTCAGCAAGAGAGCACATAGGAAAACTTAAATTTCAAGGCCAAAATTTCAACTTCTACTTTGCAGCTCTTCCCATGTCTAATTTCTTTCTCAGTAATCTCCCTCCAAAAGAAATTTGTTTTGCAATGTGGTGCCATTACAATATGATATACCTCAGGCAAAATTGCCATCACACTGAGGAGCATCTTCTGTGTTTACCCCTAAAACAAAGGTGGTAGATTTTAGCCTTCCTTTCTTTATATGCACCATTCATCCTTCTTGGCTGATATTTCTGGAATTTGTAACATATCCATCATTATCTAACTGCCAACTGCTTTCAGAGGAGCTGTTGCTTTAAGCTCATTATTTCTTCCCATTGGAGAATCTGCAGAGCTTCTTTCTACAACTCACAGCAGCCAGCATGGTACGTGTGTACAGATGAATGGTCAGGTTTGTCCTTCAGAGTCCCTTTGTACCCAGCTTTGCCCCAGAACTGCAGCGCATAATGAGCAGCAAATGCATACTCATGTGCCTTAAAAGTGTACAGTGAAAACTGTAAAAAAAAATGCCAAAATAAAGACCACATTCATAAATAAGCTGTTAGCATAACCACATAGTTCCATAGAGTTTCCTACTTACCTAAGAGTTTGGGGATTATCATGACTCTCCTATAATTAGTTTCCTCAAAACTTCCTTGTAGTCAAGCAGAGTTGATTGGGCAGCTGTCTTTCAAGAAGAGTTACACGAGCTACACTTTGGGAGATTTCAAACTAAATCTGAGAGTGGATGATGAAAGCACCAACATGCAGATTGTGAGGAAAGTAAGCGAAGACTCTATGAATGCTATTAGTTTAAAGGACTGTGCAAGTGTATCCACAAGGCACTGAGTTACAATCAGAGAAAAAGATGTGTGTCCCATGTCTCTTTCTATAACTCATTATTTAACAACCCAAGTTAACAGGCATAGATGCTCCAGAGTTACTGAATGCAATTTTCAGAATTTTAAAGATTGACTGGTACTTGGAAATATTGAAAATGTGAAATTTACCATCTCTGCACTGATCTCGAGAGTCTATTTTGGGACATGAGATAATGGGGAGTGGATCTACAAATAATTGCTAGGTAACCAAAATAAAGCTTTTTTCTTTTCTCTCTTTTTCCTTTAATATAGGTCAAAGTGAATACACATAACACTCCACAACGATCAGACCCGGTTTTTCACATTATGTACTGTTATTGTTTTTGTTAAAGCAAAGAAAAGCCAGGAGGATTAGTTATCTCAGCTGTAGATATCTGAGTTACAGAAACACAGCTGGAAAGTCATGGTTTCCACCCCTTCCACAGTCTTTCCTATGGCTAAAATCAGCATGGCTCCATTGAGGTCTAAAAGACAAAGATGTATTGTCACTGACTCCTGCCATGCTAACACTCAAGTGTGCCACCTTTAGTGATCTAGAGTCATTTTGGATATTCAGGTATTGATAACAATTATTTATGCTCACACGAATGGATTAAAATCATTGTTGTCACGAGAAATACAACTTCTTGCCATATGATTTTAGAAAGAATATTAAGAAATCTAACATATAAAATAAACAAAGGCATCGTACCCTATGCCATAGGACATTAAAGCATCAGAGAGGACAATCAGAAAATAACTATTTTTAAGCTCCCAGCAGGAGCATATGCTGCCACTGCTAATGGTTATATACATCTCAGAAGTGAAAGATGGAAGCTGCTCTAATATTTTAGATTTTGTCACAATATATCATTCTATTTTAAAAATAGATCAGTAGAAGATGCTCTTCCTTTGAAGATATTTCTGTGCTGCTTTATACGCAAATTTTTTTTGTGGATTCTATTTATCCTTTGACCAATTCTTTTCAAGTCTAAAAGTAAGGATTGTCCCAATTTTCTAGGTTCCTATGAAAGAAAGAACAAGCTGTAGTAGTTCAGCCACTTCATGCCATTTTTCTATGAAATTAAAAGGCCATAGACCAACTAAAGGGTTTGATTGTAGAAACCACCACTTACCAAATGTTTTATTTAGATGCCATATAAAGCAATGGGTAGTTGAAGATGTGTTGGAAAAAATCTTACAAATATGAATCATTAAGATGATATTTACCTTTTATATTTAAATTAAAAAGTTTACTGATATCATTCAAGATTCACGTTCACATACATTTGTAAGGAATTATACAGAAAGATCCCCTGTTTGCTTACACACTTTGCCCAGTTTTCCCGACGGACATTTGCAAAATGACCGTATAATGTCACAATCATGATAATAATATTGGCACAATCCACTTATCTTATTCAGATTTCCCCAGTCTTATTTGTACTTGCTTGTATGTTATTTTATGTTGTAAATGTTTCAATATTCCAATATTAGGAACTATCTTCATTAAATTTTGTCAAAGCATGTGATGGGTAGGTGCCACCTGGTGTTTGACCTGCAGCTATCTCCCTAGTTCTGTAAAATTAAGTAGTTAATATGTTTGGTCAAATTTTATTTCAAGAACTGATTTGCTGCAACAGTGGTGGTAGCATAGTCCAAGACCAAGAGAGATGTTAAACAAGAAGGCATAAAAGCTTACAAGCAACATAGCTAACTTCCCCTCCAAGAAACTAGGTGCTTTGAAGAACACTAAAAATTATATGAGACAGATCTTGAAGTTCACGCCTGTTTGTGGCAATGGGTTGATTTTTGTCATTATTTTTATTGAGTGCCCTCTGGCTATACAGTTCTATATGAGTGAAAGGAAATACAGTTTTATGGATACAGACATATCAGAAGAAGCGCTGAAATCTTGGCTGAATCCTACTGCATATCTCCCAAATACAATCCCCAAAATAACAATGTTTATTTTCTTGTTCAGTTTTTTTCATGTGTGAGTTTAAAAGTCTGGGGTGTGATGAAACACGATGTATTGGTACAGTAAAATTGAACAGAATCTTTCAGCTTAGTTTTCTCATTTGCTTTTAGAACATTCTGTCCTCAGTCACAGTAGTTGTATAACCTTACACTTAAGTATTTACTATATGCCATGTTCTATGCTTAGCGCTGTATATGTACTACTTAGTTTAATTACTATCATTCCCCAAAGAAATCCAGGATTTAGAAACTGTTATTTCCCCTGTTTTATGGATGACAAAACAGGGGCGGAGGTAATTTAATTTACTTAAAGTCATGCAACCTGGTAAATGTCAAACCTTGATGTGGAATTACAGTTTCCTACCCAATATCTGTGCCTTGTTCTTACCTGCCTTTCTATGGTCCATATATTCTCTTCTACACTGAATCAAAAGGAAAAATAGCCTCCAGGATCTATGGTCCTATTCTGCAGCCGGTCATTGAAATGTCCCTGTATTACAAAAGTGTTATCCAGAGACCTGAGAAAACTAATAATATGGGAACAATCCCCCCAGTCACCATTCTTCACTTCTAATCAGAGCAGTAAGACAGGACTTTTTTTCTTTTACTTTTAAGTTCAGGGGTACATGTACAGGTTTCTTATATAGTTAAAGTCGTGTCACGGGGGTTTGTAGTGCAGATTACCCATCTATTAAGCCTAGCACTCATTAGTAATTTTTCCTGATCCTCTCCTTCCTCCCTGCCTCCACTCCCCAATACTCCCCAGTGTGTGTTGTTCCCCTCTATATGTCCATGTGTTCTCACTATTTAGTTCCCACTTACAAGTGAGAACACGCAGTATTTGGTTTTCTGTTTTCTGAATTAGTTTGCTACGGATAATGACCTCCAGCTCCATCCATGTTCTTGCAAAGGACATGATCTCGTTCATCTTTATGGGCGCATAGTATTCCATGATGTACATGTACCATATTTTCTTTATCCAGTCTGCCACTGCTGGGCATTTAGGTTGATTCTATGTCTTTGCTATTGTGAATAGTGCTGTGGTGAACATATACAGGCATGTGTCTTTATGAAAGAACAATTTATATTCCTTGGGGTATATACCCAGTAATGTGATTGCTGGGTCGAATGATAGTTCTGTTTTTAGCTCTTTGAGGAAGTGTAACAACACTTTCCACAATGGTTGAACTAATTTACACTCCCACCAACAGTGTATAAGCATTCCTTTTCCTCCACAACCTTACCAGCACATGTTATTTTTTGACTTTTTAACAATTGCCATTCTGACTGGCATGAGATGGTATCTCATTGTAGTTTTTATTTGCATTCCCCTAATGATCAGTGATGTTGAGCTTTTTTCATATGCTTGTTGGTCATATGTATGTCTTCTTTTGAAAAGTGTCTGTTCATGTCCTTTGCCCACTTTTTAATGAGGCTCTTTGTTTTGTTTTGTTTTTTTTCCTGTAAATTTGTTTAAGTTCCTTATAGATTCTGGATATTAGATGTATTGTTTGCAGAAATTTTCTCCCATTCTGTAGATTGTCCATTTACTCTTCTAATAGTTCCTTTTGTTTTGCAGAAGCTTTCTAATTACAATAGATCCCATTTGTCAAGTTTTACTTTTGTTGCAATTGCAACTGGCATCTAAGAGAAGACTTTCTTTAAAAAACAAACAAACAAACAAAAAACCCACAAAAATTAAGTTTCTCAGGAGTAGCTGAGAGCCCACCATTTTGAAGAAGAGTAACAGTTTCAGTGCCAGTTAAAAAATAAAAATAAAATCCTACCGCACGGTTAAGTCATTTGCACACTACTTGAAAACCAGCAGCAAGAATCAAAGTAGAGCCTTTTACCAAGAAAAGACCAGAGGGGAACAGAACAGTAGGCACCTACATATCCTATACTTCAATCCAGAAGCACTGAATTTATAAGTCCTCTGAGACCTTTTAAAAGTTGGAAGAAGAATCTAGGCTGGTAGTCTTCAGAGGATACTGTGTAGAGAACAAAGCTCTGATGGCATCAAATCAAGGGACCCACCCCCCCACTAAGAGGTTGTAAGAAATCTCAGGAGAGACACCCTCACCACCAAATGGATCTTTCTGGGCATACATATAAAAATATCCTCATTCCTGAGCCATCAAAATTCCTGCCTAAAGAGCTTTCATTATAAAAGAAGGTAAGTACACTTCTATCAGACTCACGGACTGGCTGCCTGCAGCTTACAATACTGAGAGCAAGGAGTCCACGCAGCACGGGATGTTTGATGAGTAACTCAGCAGCAAACCTAACCTCATGGTCAGAGCCTGCTGGTGTGCACGCCCCATCGTACAGAGAGACAGATGGAGGTGATGGAGCTAGGGATGGTTTCCAGTGCAGAAGGGTGTGCTGGAAAGGTGGTTTGTTAATAATATCACTGCTCCAAGCAACTTCTTGTCAGTAGTCAAAGTTTCAGAAGCATGGACTGGTGGCTTCTTGAAAATTGCTGCAGGACTGACATAATTCCTAGTGTAATTCCTGGTGTAGTTCCAGCAAAAAAAAAAAAATTAGAAAATTCTTGTAACACTCCAAAGGGCTATGGTAAGGCCAGTGGTGTGAAGTGACTAACATTTGATGAAATGTTATAGTCGGGCATGGTGGCTCATGCCTGTAATGCCAGCACTTGGAGAGGGTGAGGCAGATGGATCACTTATGCTCAGGAGTTTGAGACCAGCCTGGGCAACATGGTGAAACCCAAACCCTCATTTCTGCAAAAAATACAAATATTATCCAGGTGTGGACGCACACATCTGTAGTCCCAGCTACTCGGGAGGCTGAGATGGGAGGATGGTTTGAGCCTAGGGGGTGGAGGTTGCAGTGAGCTGTGATTGCACCACTGCACTCCAGCCTGGGCAACAGAGTGAGACCCTGCCTCAAAAAAAAAAAAAAAAAAAAAGAAATTTTACATCATGTCTTGCAATATTTATACTGTTCCAATAATCAGATTTCTTTTTAGAGTTGATATTCACATTAACCATGCCTTTTTTCTTTACATTTCAGTCAAAACAAACAATCCCAAAACTCTTTTTTATAAGATCTTTTGCTAAAAAGATTTTCCTTGAATGCTGCAAAATAATTTTTGATGTGAGAGAAACCAAGTTTGTAGCTTATTGTAGGATGGGTTCATTTTCAGCCAGGGTATCAGGACAGAGCGTCAAAATTTCCGCATCAGGTCAGGTGATCTTTACTAAAAATATGATTAGTGAGAAACCAAATAGGATGATTAATTTGGACATTGTTGGAATTTGACAATGTAATTATACATTAGTTTTTTTCCCTCATACTGATACAGAGTATACTCTTAAAAAATAATATTTTTTTCAAATAACACAAATCACAATAAACATTTTAAATGTCTTCCTGGAATAAGCCATGATGAGTAAATGTGTTCCTAAGACATTTCTTCCTGAGAAAGCTGACAATGAGTATGACAATAACTTGTAACTATTTTATTGATCCTACAAAATGAACAAAACTTGGAGTTTCTAGAATTGTTCAAACTGGAGCTTTCTTTTGTCAAAAATTAGATAGGCCAAGGTGGGCAGATCACGAGGTCAAGAGATGGAGACATTCCTGGACAACATGGTGAAACCCCGTCTCTACTAAAAATACAAAACTTAGCTGGGCATGGTGGTACACACCTGTAGTCCCAGCTACTTGGGAGGCTGAGGCAGGAGAATCACTTGAACCCCAGAGATGGAGGCTGCAGTGAGCCGAGATCACACCACTCACTCTCCAGCCTGGCAACAGAGTAAGATTCCATCTCAAAAAAAGGAAAAAAAGATAAATGCTGGTATATGTGTATCAGTAAATTGTAAAATATATTCCATAGTTTTCCTTTTTCTGCCCATGCTTTCCTGTTTCTACTATTACCAACTCTAACAAGTGGGTAGTCCTAATAGAATGCTAGGTAGAGGGCCATTTATGTCCTTAAGGAAAAGGAAAACCTTAGCTTCAAAATGCTAGAAACTACGTAAAAAGGATGATAAATCCTTATAATTTTGGTGGACGGTTCATGTAGACCAACCACTCGTTGGGATTTAAATGTATTGCTCTAACCAAATTAGTCAGTCACTTGAAAATAATATTTTATATTCCATATTTATGTCACCTTTCTACTGTTAAGAAAAAATGGTTGGGAAAGTGCAGGGAGGTTGTACACTACATAAGTCCAAAATCAGCAAGGAAAATGCTGCCAAATGAGCTAGATGGTTGAATGTGAACTAAACTGTGAGGTGCAATTAAAAGTCACAATGAACATATTTGGATTTTTACTTACTTGAAGACTACCTCAGCTCAGAAGAGGTTAGCTTCAGTAAACTAAGAATATGGCTGCTGTTAAAGCTAGAGAAGACAGATATCTCCCTGATTTTATTGCTGTAAATCTCTCTTTTTTTCTACCTGCTTTGCCCTCTGTTAAAATCAACAGGCAGTGATTCTAAAGACCTAAGTTCAAGTCCCTCTTTTATCACATGTATGACCTTGAGTGTTGTTTGAGCTGTAGGAGTTTCAATAATCTCACCTTTAAAAGTCTTGAGATCATTGGAAGGAAAAAGTGAGATAATGGAAATTGTATATCTTTGGTATCTATAAAGCACTGTGCATATACAGATTGCCTATTATTGCTATTACTCTCAAAATTCAGGGTTAAGGTGTTTGTCCCTAGAAGAGGCTATTATGTGCATCAATTTACATAGTAGTAGTGATACATTACTGTGTTAGTATCAATGGGGGTGGACCCTTACAACCTGTAGAAATTATTGGATTTTATTAAATAATATTGGCTGAACACTTCCTATATACTAGACATCATAGTAAGCAAGCAAACATATAGATGACACTTAGTCACCGTGCTTGACCTATGAGATAATACCCTTATCCCCATTTTACAGATTAAAATGCAAGTGTTCTGAGAGGCTTACTATTTGCTCAAAGCTACTTAAGTAGTAGATTTTAACAGGAAATGTCTACAGCTGGAGGCACCATAAGAAAGCAACAAAATTAAAATGAATACCTAAAGGCAGGTTACACAATCTAACCAACACAGGAGTAATAAGGTCACAACAGAATAGCATATTTTAAAATTGGTCTCATTCTATTTAGGTATAGGACAAATGACAAAACATTGCTCCCATCTCCAGTTCTGCTTGAAAATTAATGCTGGTAGACAAAGCCACCTCCTAGGGACTGGGTAGGATCACCAGAAGGAAAAGAAAAAATCTCTCTAAATTATAGTCATGCTCCATACTAGATATTTGCTGGGGGTGACTGCGGCCAGTCTGTGGGGTTTATGTTGCATGCTTCAGAAGCACAGGGCTTGCAAGCAAAAGTTTAAAAAAAAAAAAAAAAAAACTTAACTAAACATAACCTACTAGGGCATTTGATCAGGCTGTAAGACTAATAGACTTCTTTTTTAAAAGAAAAAATGTTGACATATTTTTCTTTCACCTAATCTTTGATTGCCTTTAAGGTGGCAGGGAAGGGGTTACGTTGGAAGTGAGAGCAAAGTGATGAAGGAAAGCAGCCTGAGTCTGTCTTTCAAATATTGCTGCTAATCTGCTCCCTGCTGCCAGTCCTGCCACTCAGCAGAATTCGAGGGGCTGGAGTAAGTGCAATGGAGAGTGAGAAAAGGGAGAAGGAAAGGAAAAAGAGAGAAGGAAGAAACTGATGTTGTGTTGGAGGAACAGGGAACAGCAAAACCTTGTTTGTAGCAGCAGAATTCTCAATATACTCCCCCCAAAATCCCCAATGTAATCATATTTCAATTCAGTGTGAATCTGTTTATGTAGGAATGTAGGTATATAGAGATGTATCTATTATCCATCTGTCATTTATATTGGCTATTTATTTATCAATTATAAGTGACTTTTCATTGAGGTCATTTGGGCTTATTATTTTTCTTTATATTTAAACATTTCATTCCAAACAAGTTAGGTACACATCCATAAACATGCAATAGGCAGACACACTGACACGCACTCTAGATGATAAATGAATCAGATAAATCTATTTATAAATAGTTATCGATCTGCTGCTCTCTGCAGCCACTTCACACAGTAGAGCCAAATGATCTATTTTGCCTTTGGACCTTTGGTTTAGCTGAAAGATGACTACAGTGGTGTGTTGCTAGAAAGTAGCCCATTGGGTTTTTGTCCTTAGGACACTGAAGAATAGGAGATAACACCTGGGTGAGCTAGAATCATACTCTCATTTGGAAAAGTCTCATTTAGGTGTAGAATGCTCATTCCTAGTTCATCTGCAAGGCTCATGGCTGGGACACATCATCAGACAGCAGTCTTAACTAGGGAAGAACAGCCCAGCAGGTAACACACACAGCCAGTAAGCTGCCAGCTTACTGACAGCCAGTGTGGTGGATTTCATAGTCTATAGAGATGTCAGCTTCCAGAGAGTTCAAACAGAAGCCCTAGCGAAGGCAAACTCCAAGACAGTAATTTTGCCTGTCAGGAATGCTATGCCAGATGGATTTAGCAGTGGCCTGACATGTCCAGACTCTAAAGAACATTTTGAAAGGACTGGAAAATCATCCAGTCTTCCTTTTCCAGCCACTGCCAGCCATCCCCATCCATCAGAAACCACGGCCTTAAAATCAGGAAGGTCTTAGCAGTAGAATAAAGGGTCACAGGAAGAGAAATTTCCATGTAGTAGGGGCAGCCTTTACTCACTTCCAGTTAGCTGTCTTCATTTTGTACCAGAATTCCCTTACCCTTCTAAGTGCTCCTTATGGCAGGCAAATCCACTCTCACCTAAGCTCACAAGACATTCCACCATAAATTTGCATATAATGCATAGATTTCTAGAAACCGCTTTTGTCTAAAAGGGGCTAGAAACAAACAAGAAGTCCTCCAAATGAAAAGAAAAGGGATAATTGCCCTGCACAAAAACTTACATTCAACCTACAAATACAGAAGATATCCTTAGTTTCTTTTACTACCTTGATCATATTTGAGAGAGTGAGAGTATTTAAAGTGCTTGACTATTAAAAGCAATTAATAAAACTGCAGTGAACAGTCTTACTTCCCTAGAGTTATTATTGAGTTGAAGCTTTTACTTCACAGTGATTAGCAAATAAGAATAACTGTATAAGCAGCAATAAATTGGATTTTTCTGCTCTCATAAAGAGAAACTGTCATATAGATGCCAATGTAGTGGAATGATTGTCCTAGACCGTTTGTTTGTTTGTTTGTTTGTTTGTTTGTTTTTGAGAGACAGAGTCTCGCTCTGTCACTCAGGCTGGAGTGCAGTGGCACAATCTCGGCTCACTGCAACCTCTGCCCCCTGGGTTCAAGCAATTCTCCTGCCTCAGCTTCCCGAGTAGCTGGGACTACAGGTGCACACCACCATGCCTGGCTAATTTGTGTGTGTGTGTGTGTGTGTGCACACGCACGTGCATTTTAGTAGAGACGGGGTTTCACTGTGTTGCCCAGGCTGGTCTTGAACTTCTGAGCTCAGGCAATCCACCTGCCTCAGCCTCACAAAGTGCTGGGATTACAGGCATGAGCCACCACGCCCACCCTTGTCCTGGAACCTTTATGTAGAGTATCTGCCTTAATCAAATCAACCAAGTTCTTTAATCATGATCTATCTACTTGAATTTGGAGATCATTTTCTAATATAGAAACTTCAATATAATGACTGTAGTTGTTATAAGGCATTGCCAATATATCTATAAAGGAGTTTGTTCTTTTCTTTTCCCCCATGCAGGTTTTAGGTAGATCGAAAAATAGACAGAAAATAGGTAGATGGGCATTGGTAGAGATACAGATATCGCTAGATAGAGTGGTAACAATTTCTCATATTTTATATGCCATTAGTATATAAAGGTCTTATATTTGAATCTGGAACAATTAAGTGAGACTATCTGTAACATCAGCCCTGAACACCAGCAGTATTCTATCCTCACCTTTGCAATTACCCACTTTGGCCTTTCTTATAAGGCATAAGCAATATCATATATTCTCATTCAAATCTTGCCTTGTTTAGAATTTGAACCCTGGAGGATAACAACCTTTGCCCCAAGAGGGCCAGAGGGAGATATGGCCAAATGTCATGTCACTTCAGGAATTCCATCAAATGGCCCAACTTCAGAGCACAAGTATTCTAATCTTGATACTGTCTAAGTGACCAAGTCCTAAAATGTCCAGTTTGCTGACCACTATCTTTGCATTTACTTAATATCAATATTTTATTCATGTATTTATTTTTAATGATCGCCCCACTGTTCTTTACCTGCATGGAGTCAATGTTCGTTTGTAAATTTCTATAGGCCAGAGAATATGTTATTTTAACCCTATCTTATCCCCATCTCATCTTTCAATTTTGTATTTAAAGAATGAGTATCTAATAAATAATGTTATCAATGGGTTCAGTAAAATACCTTACTAAGCTTTTGGAGCACACTATATTCTTCTACCTTAGCTAACTGCCAGTACCTTAGACTCTCTTTTTATTTATCTTGAATTGATCATTTCCCCCCATTTCCCTTAGCAATCTAAACCCTCACAGAAATAAAATACTTGGCAAAATGCTTGCTAATAGCACAGGCCCAATATATGTTAATCAGCCTTTTGAGACGGTATTCAGTTCTTGGACTTTAGATTCTGTCCTTTCTATACTATAAATCTGACCATATCACTCTTTGTCATTTGAGCTTATGCAAGTCATTTAATCTGTCTACAGATAATAGTACATTTTTCATAGCCTTTGTTATGAACTAATGCATGTAAAGCACTTAGCATAGTTCTTACCATATAACAGAAACTTTAAAAAATACTACCATCCTAATTACTTTTTTTCAGGTCATTTGACACAGGCACTCTCTTTGGAGACTTCTGGAAACTATGCCCTTTCTTGGTGCAACCTGGGCTCCTTGCTCTCTTTCTGCTTACGTCCACCCACTGTTACTCTTCTGCACATATTTTTCTTCCTCCCCTGACTCTTTAAAGGTGAATATGCTTCAAAGTTTCTGATCTCAGAACATTATTCCTTTTACAGTACATTCTAGACTTAGACTATCTCATTTACTCCCAAAGGTTTGCACTTCTATCTCATCACTTCAGTGTATGGCATTGCCTCATAATTTTCAGAGTTAAAAAAGAGGCCATAAGGCAGGAATGCCTTCATCTTGCCACTGTCAAATCTCTAAACCCACCTGTATCTGTCCTCTCCTCATTGTTTCACCTCGTTTGCAACATAGGTTGCATCTTTCCTACAAAAACAAAGGCCGATTCCTTCACCTTTACCCCAGATTACCCACTTTACCCCTGTAAATTACACTTTACCCCTGTACCTCAGCTTCTGCCTGGTTCAGGACTTTTGTTATACCTGTTTTCCTCTCTTTTCCTACTTAGTTTCTCCCTTTCGTCCATGTGCCGTCTTCTCTAGTTTCTCATTTCCCTTTCACTCTTCAAGGCAATTCAGTCTGGGTGAGATCCACCATATCAAAATTATTTTCTTGAGAGTCGCCTATGATATCCATGATTTTATAGCTCATATGTGTTATTCTGCACTCATCTCTCTTGACTTACTGGAATTATGTAAAATACTGGCCTGCATTACTTGTCTTTTATGACACCAGACACCCTTGGTTTTCTCTTCCAGATAATTCTAAGTCCACTTTGGTTATTATCACCTTGCTCTCTATCCTATCTCTAAGTGTTGATGTTCAACAAGTCTTGGTTCAACTATCTCCTCTCACACTTCCATCTTGTCACAACAATCTCACCAATTGGCATGGCTCTAATTAACTGGTGTGTACTAGATATCTATATGTGTGTGCATATATGTCTAAATGTATATCTCCATAACTGCCACAGTCTGTATTCTCAGCTTCAGAAATTTGATAAGCTACACACATATTCTCTCCAATTGGAATGGCTATAGGCATCATAAACTTCCATCTTCAGAAACTGAGCTTTAAATATTCTTAAACTGTCCCAGTCTGTGACAATGACACCTCTGTCTGCTTAGCTGGGACTAGAAAAAGTCCATTCAATTGTTCTTACCAAAAAATATGAAAGTTATCTCTCATCCCTCTTTCTCTCTTCCTTTCCATCTTGATTAATCACCAACTCTTTCAACTTTGCTCCTGCTTTTCTTCTCCACCAACATCATGCTAGTCTAATCCCTATCATTGTTCTTTGGTGTTATTGATATAATCTCCTAATTAACTATGTCCTTTTTTTGTCCACATTATCCATCCAACCTCCTGGCAGCCGCAATAAAGTTCAAATTTTACCATGTCACTTATCTGCCTAAACTTTATCTATAAATTGTCACTGTTTAAAATAAATTCTAAAATCCTTTGCATAGCTTTAAAAGGCTTATATGGTCTGGTCTCTGACTCTCTTTATGATTTTATCTCAAACTTTGTCTTCTTTTTATTCTCTGATTTTCAGTCACTATCATCTTTTTTAGTTCCATGAATACTGGCATGCTCTCTCTAATTTCATACATCCAACATCCTTAACTCATATAACTCCTTCTCATTCTTCAGGTCGCTGCTTAACTTAAGCATCTTCAGAAAAAGCTTTACTAAGCCAGGCATAGTGACTCACGCTTGTAATTCCAGCACTTTGGGAGGCCAAGGCAAGTGGATCACTTGAGGTCAGGAGTTCGACACTACCCTGGCTAACATGGCGAAACCCTGACTCTAGTAAAAATACAAAAATTAGGCCAGGCGTGGTGGCTCACGATTGTAATCCCAGCACTTTGGGAGGCTGAGGAGGGCAGATCACGAGGTCAGAAGTTCTAGACCAGCCTGACCAACATGGTGAAATCCCACCTCTACTAAAAATACAAAAATTAGCTGGGCGTGGTGGTACGCGCCTGTAACCCTAGCTACTCAGGAGGCTGAGGCAGGAGAATCACTTGAACTCAGGAGGCAGAGGTTGCAGTGAGTCGAGATTGTACCACTGCACTCCAGCCTGGGCAACAGAGCGAGACTCAATCTCTCTCTCTCTCTTTCTCTCTCTCTCTCTCTGTGTATATATATGTGTGTATGTGTATATACATATATGTGTGTGTATATATATATATATATTTTTTTTTTCTGGGCATGGTGGTACACACCTGTAATCTCAGTTACTCCAGAGGCTGAGGCAGGAGAATCATTAGAACACAGGAGGTGGAGATTGCAGTGAGCCAGGATTGTGCCACTGCACCCCAGTCTGGGTGGCAGAGTGAGACCCCATCTCAAAAAAAAAAAAAGAAAAGAAAAAGGAGAGAAAGAAAAAGAAAAAGCTTTACCAATTCCCACAATTAAAGCCAGATTCCTATTCTAATGCATAAATCTACTGTTGACGTTTTATGAAACTATTAACCATGTAAATTACATATCAATTTACATAACTTAATATTTATTTCCCACAGTGACCTCCATGAAAGCAGAGACCATGTCTGGTTGTCACCACTGTATCTCCAACATAGAATGGGCAGATGGTGGGTACTCAATACATTTCAGTTGAATGACTGTTAACTTCTGTAATCTTTGTCTAGCCTTGATCCCTCTCCTAGGTATCAAACTTTCATTTCCCAGTGCTGACTTTACAAATCCACGGAGATGAACTAAAGGCACTTCAAACTTAGTATATTAACAATCAAACATATTACCTACCTCCTCCCAACCTGCACCTTGTAATTCCCTATTTTTGTTACTGGCATTTATCTTCTTCCTCTATTTTGAAATTTTGAAGTCATTTTCATTTCCTCTCTTTCTTTCATGCCTGATGAAAGAGTCCAAATAGTTGCCCAAATCAGGTTCTTCTTTCTCTGTGGTGTTTTTCAAATTGATCCCTTCACTTTTATTTCCACCACTAACTTGCTGTTCAGGCTTTTGTCATCATTCTCCAACACTGATTGAATGGTCATCCAATCTCCATTATTTCACTAAGCCACTGCATCCTCTACATTGGATAGACTGAGAGACAGCATCATGATTAGGAGCTGGGCATGCACATACTAAGCACTCAATAAATGTTAGTTACTATTATTACATTGTTAAGATTAATTTTCTAAAAATTCAGATGAAATCATATCACTTCATGTTCATGCCTCCCCATTGCTAACAACAACAATAACAAAAAATACTCTGACTTCTTTTTAAGATATCTAACAATCTGGACTCAACCTACCTTTATCATTACTCAGCTCAACCTTCCTCAACTCCTGAACTACAAACATCCCCAATGAATTCAAGGTTCCTAAATCACAACATACACTTTCATGCCTCCATGCCTTTGATTATGCTGTTCTTTCAACTTGGAATGCCTCCTTCATGTCTCAAACACTTTTAAATTCAAACCCAAGATTATTTTCACAATGTCATCCCTGAGCCTGTTACTTAGAATTAATTACTTACTTGTATCTCCTATAGCACCTGTGCCTCTACTTAGCACTAACTTTAGTTTACCTTATAGTATCAATAATTGTATACATTTCTGCCTTCTTGCCCCAGTCCCTCACCAACCAACCCCAATGATGCAATTTGTTTGAAATTTCCATGTCAGTAGCAACTACATCCTAAACACCTTCCTTTAACATGCAGTATCTAGCAGGGTGCTATCGAGCAAACAGACCATCCAATGGCAAACACTCAGAAGTTATTTGTTGACTTTAATTGGGAAAGAATTGAATAGTTTAAGTTTATGACAAAAATAAGACCCTTTTTTCTTTTCTAGCTGGCATACTGATATAATTGAATTTATCATTGATGCTATTGCCAAATGCTTAATTATAACTTGTATTAGTGGAAAAAAATTAAGCAGTCTGTTACTTATGATGGCTCATGCCTGTAATCCCAGCACTTTGGGAGGCCGAGGTGGGCAGATCACCTGAGGTCAGGAGTTCGAGACCAGCCTGGCTAACATGGTGAAACCCTGTCTCTACTAAAAATACAAAAAAAGTAGTTGGGTGTGGTGGCGTGCGCCTGTAATCCCAGCTACCTGAGGAGCTGAGACCTGAGAATTGCTTGAACCTGGGAGATGGAAGTTGCAGTGAGCCGAGATCGCGCCACTGAACTCCTGCCTAGGAGACAAGAGTGAGACTTAGTCTCAAAAAAAGAAAAAAAAAAAAAAAAAAAAGAAAGAAATGAAATAATCTTACTTCATGAGATTCAGCTTATCAGTAAACTATTTCCCTACAATAAACACCAGGAATGTGATAGCAACCACTTAAGCATTTTATATTTAAAGAGTGACGAAGTAATCAGAACCCATTTTTTTCTCCAAAATAAAACATTGTGTTTTTCACTTTCCTACATGATCTCTCTGTTTACCAAACTTCAGAACAGTGAGAGGTTTGAATTTTTCTTTTTATAGTCAAATTATTAACGTTAGAAAATGCAATATCTTCAGGGGATGGTAATGGAATCCTGAACCAAAACGTAAAATTGCCTAGAGATGTAATGTCAGTTAACTAGAAGTTGTTATTTCCCTTCCAAACTGCAATCTGGCTGCTATATGAAACAGGATCCTTTGTCTTTTTGGCAGCTCCTTTGGCTGAACTTAGATCTAAACATCCAGCGTTCCTTTAAAACAGTTCAACAAGGCCAGGTAAGAAAATTGTGCTGACCAACACACCTATTCCAAGACCTGGGATGCTTGATTTTTAGACCTAATATCAGTCCAGTCAGGGTATCTCATGTCTAGGATCTCATCTCATTATTTTTTCAATTCATATTGGATTCACTGTTAAGCTATTTTCAGTCATGCACATTGACCTAGATTCTCCCACAGTGTAAGCTACTCCCCAGGAGTATGCTAGGTACTTGAGGAAACTGCATTAACACTTTCAGGGATGCTATAATAATGGGTTTCCTGGTGCCTGAAAAGAGCTGCCTCACAGGATATTAAGTGATACCTTCATATAGGGAAGAGGATTTATACAACTTCTATAACTATCTGCTGTGCAAACCAGGGGAAACCCAGAAACTAAGAAACGGCTTACTAAATAGAAAGAAAATAAATATTTAGATAATAGATTTTTAAAATCTTCTATTAGAAATTACAGTGTACAATTATCAGCTAGTTTCTAATTATCGGAAGGTTTTTGACCCAATACCAAGGTTAGTAGAAAATTAAAGTGCTATTTTAAAGATAAATGATGACTTTGCCCTGGAGGCTCCTTCTCGCAGTCTCTGCCATTGAATCTAACTCAACGTTCTTCTGAGATCCTTTAGAGACAGTACTTTATTTTCTACCAATTGAGCCTTTAAGGAGGTATCTGTTTAACTACATTGTTAATTTATAGAGAAATTTAACTCAAACTAGCTTCAGTAAGAGTAGCCAATTGTTCTTGGCTCTTGAAACTGAAAAATCCAGGGTTAGATGTTTGAGGAATGGCTGGATCCAGGGTATCAAATGATACCACCCAGCTCATTTAATCTTTCCAGTGTTTCACTCTTTCTCCATTTCTGCACCTCTCAGCTCTTTCTTCTGTGTGTGACTTCCTTCTCCGGGGACTTCTTTCTTCATTAATGGTGGCACTTGGACTTCCCCAGGCATACTAGCTCAGCAAATCGGCAGAAATAGCATTTCAGTAAAAGTCCCAACAGTGAATCTCATTGGATTGGCATGGGTCTTTTTACCTTCAACACTTTACCCATTCACTCACCTCTGCATTGGATAGACTGAGAGATTGTAAAGCACAGTGGTTAGGAACATGCACTAGAGAAGCCACCATGCCTGAGGAATAACCGGACTCTGCCTCTTCCTGACCATGCTACTGTCTATCCTGGAATAAATTAACATAGCCAGAGGTTGTACTGCCTATGTTATCAGTGCCTGCATTAGGTCCCCACTCTGGCCAGGTGAAGGTGGAAGTAAGGTCAGTTCCACCTGCTTTGAGATCAGTGAAAGGAACAAAAACAAGAAGCTGTTCTAAGAAAACTAGCAGGCATAAACCACCAATGTCTATTAAACTGTTACATGAAAAATAATTAACATACATCTTATGGTTAAATACAGAACAAAGGCTAACACAGATGTGGGAGGTACCTACACTACAGCTCTTCTCAGACTGCACTGTTGTTACTTGTTTACAAGTGAGTCTCCCTCAATAAACCTGAGGCCTCTCAAGGTCAGGGGCTATTTCTGGTGAAACAAGGAGTAACTAGCCTGTGGAGAGATTTAGTGAATCTTTCCTGAATAAGGGGGAAATGGCTCCAAATTTAAACAAAATACTTTCCACAATATATTTGCAAATATATTTGCACATTTTATTTCACTCACAAGAAAATACACGGCTATAGTTACTTGGAAAGAGACTCTATAATTCAGTAGACTTTACCAGCTTCCACATTGTCTTTAAAAAAAAAAAAAACTGTTGGAGATTGACACCACTATTTTTGAGGTTTACTGCCCATTATAGTACTTTAAAAAAATACTGGTGAGGGAACTATGGAGATGAATTAGAACTTGAATTAAGCTAAGGTTGTTGATGGTTCAAATTTATTACCATCAAAAAAAGCTGTTTACTTGCTTCTTTGAAATATGCCAGTGGGTTTAACCCTGTCCCAAAGCTAAAATTTGTTCTCCTCTCTTTGCTAGAATCTCTTTGAGCCAGGAACAGAGGTATACACAGAGGTCCATGATGAGACTTGCACTTGCGGTTTTTGTGGCGTCCAGTTTTAATGCCTTCAAAATAAATTCACTGTCTGGGATTATCAATTCATCTTACAGCTTAACTTCTTTTTAAAAATGACCAACAGAAGCTTCAATAAATATCTGGTTCAGAAACAGACAAGACAGAAGCAAAATGCACCCTTCTGATGGTGTATAAACTCTTGTAAGCCTTGGAAGAGGTTATTTGCTAAATGTCTAAAAGAGTTAATGATCTTCCAAAAGGGAATAAAGATCAAACCTAGTGTCCTCCAAGCAGCACTAATGGCCCAGTACACTAAATCTTATACTCTTCTCTAAGTGATTTCAGTCTTTTTCTTTGCCCTGTTGAAAGCAAAATTCTACCCCTTTATAAGGGACAAAAGGGGAAACTACTTTTAGATTGCATTAAAACCATATGCTGCCCAGGAAATTCAGCATTAGCAAGCAGTAAATTACACTTTGAATTTGCTTATTGTTTCTGGGTGTTGCCACAAACATATTACAGTATGTGATAACACTTAGTGGCTACATACCCTATCCATGCCATTTGGAAAACATGTATTACATTAGTGGTGGACTTCAGTTTTAACTCAGTCTTCCCATCTGCTCCCCTATAAGCTGGTTTAGATCATAACACATAATATCCTGAGTATGAATAATAAGCACTTTAGTGCAAATTCATTTAGATTCTACCCTCCCTCCATTTTGTGAGGTAAAATGAAAGAGATTTTTTTTCAGCCTAACTCCCACTGCCCATTAAAGTTGTGTATATAAATAAGCCAGGTTATCTTTTTCCTTGTGAGAAATGCTGTTTTATCTAACAGTCGCTTTCCTAGGAGTTCAGTACTCCACTACTCTAAATTAGGACACTTTATCTTAAGGCTTCATAATCTTACGAGACTATAATTGGAAAGTTTATAAAAAAAAAAAATCCTGCTTTGTAAGCTTGGCAGCTGAGATAGAAGGAGGGAATGAGAAGGGCTACAGCAGAATTACACCATCACTGCTACCCTGACTCCGCTTGACAGAGCCGTTTAATATTTTGACAAGACAAAATATAAAGCAGCATTTTATTCTGTAGAGACTTCACTAGACACAAGCATGGAAGTGCTTGTGATCAATAAAGTTTGCGGTGGAGAGTGATTTATTTACAGCAGGGTATTATGTAGAGAAAGAGCTGTGATATTTCCACAGGCTTTGACGGCATAATGGGCCCCTCTCAATCCTTACATGGAAGGGTTAGATTGTCATGGTTGCTCAGGCAGTATTCAAAACGTTATCTGATCAGCCTTAAAGACTTCAGAACGAGACAGATGATTAGTTACCCTAAACGATCCTCATCATGCAGAAATTGATGATTTAATATAGTCAATGACAGACGATTCCATTTGTACTAGATAAAGTGTCTGCGGTTTGTATCAATCATAATAGAGTTATTATTGAGCATAAAAGAAAAGCATGTTTAATATCATTAATTCCAGATATGTCGCTTTCCACATCTGGCATTCATCCATAGACCAGAACCACTCCAGGCTATCATTCCTGCCTCTGTGCTGGCGACTCCAGTGTTTTTTGTAATTTCAAAATGTTTTTCAGCACCTCCAGCTAGGCGCAATAACAGTTTACAGATTACCTATGTCATCACATTTTGACAAACTTCTCAATCTGATGTGACCTTCATCTTTAGCCATCTGCTTGCCTTTGTTTCTGCTCTTTTTTGATAAACCTCCACAGCTTAAAGCTGTAGTAGTTTGTTCCACACGCTGTACTTCTAGGTCAACATTTCACCTGTGTAAATCCAGAAACACAAACTGCAGTGTAAAGATGGTGACCTGGGTTCAGGTCCCCAGGTACCTGACCCACCCTCACCCCCTTAGTTATATTTTTCATCATTCATGTCAAATGCATTTTGATTGCATGGAGGGGGAAGCACACAGTCAGAAAAGAGAAGGCATAAGTGGGCACTGGAATGAAGAAAGGGGAAGAAAGAATAATCAGTGAACCTGAAAAGTTAGGAAAAGCAGGGGGAAATGTAATTTCTATATTTTTCTTATCTGCAAACAATGTAACAATGGGAGAGGCACATAAATAAGAAGGAAGCAGACTCCCTAACTGTCTTTTAGGTAACATTATAGTTACCTAAAATAAATGCTGTTTCTTCTTTATTTTGAAAATGATATGTTGAAACAACCAAAAATGTCCAAGCATCAAATATTGTCTATCCAATTTTTAGCAAAGAAAAAAAAAACAAAAAACCTCACTCAGAAAGAAAATGTCTCTCCTATTTAAATTACTTTTACTAACAACTGCACCCTAGGTTGCAAAACACTTCTTTAAAAAAAAAAAAAAGAATTGATTTGGAGACAATTTTTAAATGTATTTGATATGATTTGGCTCTGTGTCCCCACTCAAATCTCACCTTGAATTCTAATAATCCCCACATGTCAAGCGTGGGACCAGGCGGAGATCATTGAATCATCAGTAGTTTCCTCCATGCTGTTCTCCTAATAGTGAGTGAGTTCTCACAAGAACTGATGGTTTTATAAAGGGTTTCCCCCTTTGCCTGGCTTTTACTCTCTCTCCTGCCACCTTGTGAAGAGATGCCTTCTGCCATGATTGTAAGTTTCCTGAGGCCTCCCTGGCCATGCAGAACTGTGAGTCAATTAAACCTGTTTTCTTTATAAAGTACCCAGTCTCGGGTATTTCTTCATGGCAGCATGATAATGGACTATTACAGTATTTATTTAACAAATAATTATTGTGTATCTACTATGTGCTGACACTATTTAAGCACTGAGAATACATCACTGAACAAATCAGACAAAAATTCCTGTCCTCATAATGCTTACATTATTATACTGATTACTAATGTAAAAGAAATCATGAGAAGTTAGACAGTTATAAACAGAACATTTAAAAAATTAAGGACAACTAGCACAAGACAAGGATGCCCTCTCTCACCACTCCTATTCAATATAGTATTGGAAGTTCTGGCCAGGACAATCAGACAAGAGAAAGAAAAAAAGGTATTCAAATGGGAAGAGAGGAAGTCAAACCATCTGTTTGCAGATGACATGATCCTATATCTAGGAAACTCCATCATCTCAGCTTAAATGCAAATTAAGCTGATAAGCAATTGCAGCAAAGTCTCAGCATACAAAATCAATATGCAAAAATTACAAGCATTCCTATACACCAACAATAAACAAGCAGAGAGCCAAATCATAAACAAACTTCCATTCACAATTGCTAGAAAGAGAATAAAATACCTAGGAATACAGCTAACAAGGGAAGTGAAGGACCTCTTTAAAGAGAACTACAAACCACTGGTCAAGGAAACCAAAGAGGACACAGACAAATGGAAAAACATTCCATACTCATAGATAGAAATAATCAACATCGTGAAAATGGCCGTACTGCCCAAAGTAATTTGTAATGCTATTCCCATTAAACTACCATTGACAGTATTCATAGAATTAGAAAAAACTACTTTAAAATTCATACAGAACCAAGAAAAGAACCTGTATAGCCAAGACAATCCTAAGCAAAAAGAAAACAAAGTTGGTGGCATCAGGCTACCCTACTTCAAACTGTAAAGCCTGCAGTAACCAAAACAACATGATACTGGTACAAAAAAGACACATAGACCAATGGAACAGAATAGAGATCTCAGAAATAAGACCACACATCTACAACCATCTGATCTTTGACCAACCTGACAAAAACAAGCAATGGGAAAATGATTCCCTATTTAATAAATGAGGCTGGGAAAACTGGCTAGCCATATGGAGAACATTGAAATTGGACCACTCCCTTACACCTTATACAAAAATTAACTCAAGATGGATTAAAAACTTAAATTTAAAACTGAAAAGTATAAAAACTCTAGAAGAAAATCTAGGCAATACCATTCAGGACATGGGCACAGGTAAAGGTTTCATGATGAAAATGTCAAAAGCATTTGCAACAAAAGCAAAAATTGACAAATGGGATCTAATTAAATTAAATAGCTTCTGCACAGCAAAAGAAACTATCATCAGAGTAAACAGACATTCTACAGGATGGGAGAACATTTTTGCAATGTATACATCTGACAAAGGTCTAATATCCAGAATCTACAAGGAACTTAAACAAATTTACAAAAAAAAAAAAAAAAGGACATGAACACACACTTCTCAAGAAGACATTTATGTGGCCAATGAACATATGAAAAAAAGCTATACATCACTGATCATTAGAGAAATGCAAATTAAAACCACAATTATTTGCCATCTCACGCCAGTCAGAATGGTGATTATTAAAAAGTCAAAAAACAACAGATGCTGGCGAGGCTGTGGAGAAGTAGGAATGCTTTCACAGGGTTGGTGGGAGTGTAAATTAGTTCACGATTATGGAAGACAGTGTTGTGATTCCTCAAAGACTTAGAACCAGAAATACTATTTGACCCAGTAATCCTATTACTGCATATACTCCCAAAAGAATATATATCATTCTATTATAAAGATACATGCATGCATATGTTCACTGCAGCACTATTCACAATATCAAAGACATGAAATCAACCCAAATGCCTTTCAATCATAGGCTGGATTTTAAAAAGAAAATGTGTTACATATACACCATGGAATATGATACAGCCATAAAAAGGAGAAAGATCATGTTCTTTGCAGGAACATGGATGGAGCTGAAGTCATTATCCTCAGCAAACTAAAGCAGGAACAGAAAACCAAAAACTGCACATTCTCACTTATAAGTGGGAGCTGAACAATGAGAACACATGGACACAGAAAAGGGAACAACAGATCAACTGGCAAGATCACTGAATAGGAACAGCTCTGGTCTGCAGCTCCCAGCAAGATCAATGAAGAAGGCAAGTGATTTCTGCATTTCCAACTGAGGTACCCCATTCATCTCACTGGGACTGGCTAGAGAGTGGGTGCAACCCACAAAGGGCGAGCCAAAGCAGGGTGGGGCATCACCTCACTCAGGAAGCACAAGGGGTCAGGGAACTCCCTCCCCTAGTCAAGGGAAGCTGTGAAGGACTGTGCTGTGAGGAACAGTATTCCAGCCCAGATACTATGCTTTTCCCATGGGCTTCACAACTGGCAGACCAGGAGATTCCCTTGGGTGCCTACACCATCAGGGCCCTGGGTTTCAAACACAAAACTTGGCAGCTATTTGGGCAGACACTGAGCTAGCTGCAGGAGTTTTTTTTTTTTTTTCATACCCTAGTGGCAGTGGGAGCTGGAACATCAGTGAGACAGAACCATTCACTTCCCTGGAAAGGGGGCTGAAGCCAGGGAACCAAGTGGTCTAGCTTAGTGGATTCCATCCCAACGGAGCCCAGCAAGCTAAGATCCACTGGCTTGAAACTCTCGTTGCCAGCACAGCAGTCTGAGATCAACCTGGGATGTTCAAGCTTGGCAGGGGGAGGGGTGTCTGGCATTACTGAGGCTTGAGTAGGCAGTTTTCCCCTCACAGTGTAAAAAGGCACCAGGAAGTTCAAACTGGGTGAAGTTCACCGTAGCTCAGAAAAGCCACTGTAGCCAGACTGCCTCTCTAGATTCCTCCTCTCTGGGCAGGGCATCTCAGAAAGAAAGGCAGCAGCCCCAGTCAGGGGCTTATAGATCAAACTCCCATCTCCCTGGGACAGAGCAACTGGTGGAAAGGGCAGCTGTGGGTGCAGCTTCAGCAGAATTAAACATTCCTGCCTGCCAGCTCTGAAAAGAGCAGTGGATCTCCCAGCACAGCGTTCAAGGTCTGCTAAGGGATAGACCGCCTCCTCAAGTGGGTCCCTGACCCCCATGCCTCCTGACTGGGAGACACCTCCCAGCAGGGGTTGACAGATACCTCCTACAGGAGAGCTCTGGCTGGCATGTAGCTGGTGCCCTTCTGGGATGAAGCTTCCAGAGGAAGGAACAGGCAGCAGGGTGTTCTGCAGCCTCCACTGGTGATACCCAGGCAAAGAAGGTCTGGAGTGGATCTCCAGCAAACTCCAACAGACCTGCAGCTGAGGGGCCTGACTGTTAGAATGAAAACCAACAAACAGAAAGGAATTAAATCAACATCAACAAAAAGGACATCCACACAGAAACCCCATCCAAAGGTCACCAATGTCAAAGAACAAAGGTAGATAAATCCAAGAACATAAGGAAAAACCAGGACAAAAAGGCTGAATATTCCAAAACCCAGAATGCCTATTCTCCTCCAAAAAAATCACAACTCCTTGCCAGCAAGGGAACAAAACTGGATGAAGAATGAGTTTGACAAATTGACAGAAGTAGGCTTCAAAAGGTGGATAACAGCAAACTCCTTCTAGCTAAAGGAGCATGTTCTAACCCAATCCAAGGAAGCTAAGAATCTTGAAAAAAAGGCTAGGGGAATTGCTAACTAGAATAACCAGTTTAGAGAAGAATATAAATGACCTGATGGAGCTCAAAAACACAGCATGAGAACTTCGTGAAGCATACACAAGTATCAATAGCCAAGTCGATCAAGTGAAAAAAAGGATGTCAGAGATTGAGGATCAACTTAATGAAATAAAGTGTGAAGACAAGATCAGAGAAAAAAGAATGAAAAGGAATGAACAAAGCTTTCAAGAAATATGGGACTATGTAAAAACACCAAGCCTACATTTGATTGGTGTGCCTGAAAGTGACGAGGAGAATGGAACCACTCTTCAGGATATTATCCAGGAGAACTTCCTCAACCTAGCAAGAGAGACCAACGTTAAAATTCAGGAAATACAGATAACACCACAAAGATACTCCTCAAGAAGAGCAACCCCAAGACACATAATTGTCAGATTCACCAAGATTGAAATGAAGGAAAAATTGTTAAGGGCAGCAAGAGAGAAAGGTCGGGTTACCCATAAAGGGAAGCCCAACAGACTAACAGCAGATCTCTCTGCAAAAAACCCTACAAACCAGAAGAGAGTAGGGGCCAATATTCAACATTCTTAAAGAAAAGAATTTTCAACCTAGAATTTCATATCCAGCCAAACTAAGCTTCAGAAGTGCAGGAAAAATAAAATCCTTTACAGAATAGCAAACACTGAGAGATTTTATCACCACCAGGCTTGCCTTACAAGAGCTCCTGAAGGAAGCACTAAATATGGAAAGGAAAAACTGGTACCAGTCACTGCAAAAACATAACAAATTCTAGAGACCAACAACACTATGAAGAAACTGCATAAACTAATGGTCAAAATAACCAGGTAGCATCATAATGACTGGATCAAATTCACATATAACAATATTGACCTTAAATGTAAATGGGCTAAATACCCCTATTAAAAGCCACAGACTGGCGAATTGGATAAAGAGTCAAGACCCATCAGTGTGCTGTATTCAGGAGACAAATCTCACATGCAAAGACACACATAGGCTCAAAATAAAGGGATGGAGGAATATTTACCAATCAAATGGAAAGCAAAGAAAAGCAGAGGTTGCAATCCTAGTCACTGATAAAACAGACTTTAAACCAACAAAGATAAAAAAAAGACAAAGAAGGGCCTTATGTAATGGTAAGGGGATCAATGAAACAAGAAGAGCTAACTACCCTAAATACATATGCACCCAATACAGGAGCACCCAGATTCATAAAGCAAGCTCTTAGAGACCTACAAAGAGAATTAGACTATCACACAATAATAGTGGGAGACTTTAAACACCCCAATGTCAATATTAGACAGATCAACAAGACAAAAAATTAACAAGGATATTTAGGACTTGAACTCAGCTCTGGACTGAGTGCGCCTAATAGACATCTACAGAACTCTCCACCCCAAACCGACAGAATATATATTCTTCTTAGTACCACATTGCAGTTATTCTAAAGTTGACAACATAATTGGAAATAAAACACTCTTCAGCAAATGCAAAAGAATGGAAATCATAACAAACTGTCTCTCAGACCACAATGCAATCAAATTAGAACTCAGCATTAAGAAACTGATTCAAAACCACACAAGTACATGGAAACTGAACAACCTGCTTCTGAATGACTACTGGGTAAATAAAGAAATTAAGGCAGAAATAAATGAGTTATTCGAAACCTCTGAGAACAAAGACACAAGGTACCAGAATCTCTGGGATACAGCTAAAGCAGTGTTCAGAGGGAAATTTATACCACTAAATGCCCACAGGAGAAAGTGGGAAAGATCTAAAATTGACACCCTAGCATCACAATTAAAAGAACTAGAGAAGCAAGAGCAAACAAATTCAAAAGCTAGCAGAAGACAAGAAATAACTAAGATTAGAGCAGAACTGAAGAAGATAGAGACATGAAAAACCCTTAAAAAAATCAGTCAATCCAGGAGCTGGTTTTTTGGAAAAGATTAACGCAATAGATAGACCACTAGCCAGACTAATAAAGAAGAAAAGAGAGAAGAATCAAATAGACAGAATAAAAAATGATAAAGGAAGTATCACCACTGATCCCACAGAAATACAAACTACCATCATAAAATACTATGCAAATAAATTAGAAAATCTAGAAGAAATGGATAAATTCCTGGACACATACACCCTCCCAAGACTAAACCAGGAAGAAGTTGAATCCCTGAATAGACCAATAACAAGTTCTGAAATTGAGGCAGTAATTAATAGTCTACCATCCAAAGAAAGCCCAGGACCAGACAGATTCACAGTCAAATTCTACCAGCGGCACAAAGAGAAGCGGGTACCATTCCTTCTGAAACTATTCCAAACAATAGAAAGAGAGGGACTTTTCCCTGACCCATTTTGAGGCCAGAATCATCCTAATACCAAAACATGGCAGAGATACAACAAAAAAAGAATATTTCAGGCCAATATCCCTGATGAACATCAATGCAAAAATCCTCAATAAAATACTGGCAAACCAAATCTAGCAGCACATTAAAAAGCTTATCCACTACGATCAAGTCAGCTTCATCCCTGGGATGCAAGGCTGGTTCAACATACACAAATCGATAAATGTAATCCATCACATAAACAGAACCAATGACAAAAACCACATGATTATCTCAACAGGTGCAGAAAAGGCCCTTGATAAAATTCAACACCCCTTTATGCTAAAAACTCTCAATAAACTAGGTATTGATGAAACATATCTCAAAATAATGAGAGATATTTATGTCAAACCCACAGCCAATATCATACTGAATAGGCAAAACCTGGAAGCATTTCCTTTGAAAACTGGCAAACTGGCACAAGACAAGGATGCCTTCTCTCACCACTCCTATTTAACATAGTATTGGAAGTTCTGGCCAGGCCAATCAGGCAAGAGAAAGAAATAAATGGCATTCAAATAGGAGGAGAGGAAATCAAATTGTTTCTGTTTGCAGATGACGTGATTTTATATTTGGAAAACCCCATTGTCTCAGCCCAAAATCTCCTTAAGCTGATAAGTAACTTCAGCAAAGTCTCAGGATACAAAACCAATGTGCAAAAATCAGCATCCCTAGACACCAATAACAGACAAACAGAGAGCCAAATTATGAGTGAACTCCCATTCACAATTGCTACAAAGAGAATAAAATACCTAGGAATACAACTTACAAGGGATGTGAAGGACCTCTTCAAGAAGAACTACAAACCACTGCTCAAGGAAATAAGAAAGGGCATGAACAAATGGAAAAATATTCCAAGCTCATGGGTAGAAAGAATTAATATTGTGAAAATGGCCATACTGCCCAAAGTAATTTATAGATTCAATGCTATCTCCATCAAGCTACCATTGATGTTCTTTGCAGAATTAGAACAAACTACTTTAAATTTCATATGGAATCAAAAAAGAGTCCATAGAGCCAAGACAATCCTAGCAAAAAGAACAAAGCTGGAGGCATCATGCTACCTGACTCAAACTATACTAAAGAGCACAGTAACCAAAACAGCATAGTACTGGTACCAAAACAGATATATAGACCAATGGAACAGAACAGAGGCCTCAGAAATAACGCCACACATCTACAACCATCTGATCTTTGACAAACCTGATAAAAACAAGCAATGGGGAAAGGATTCCCTATTTAGTAAATGGTGTCAGGAAAACTGGCTAGCCATATGCAGAAAATTGAAACTGGATCCCTTCCTTAGACCTTATACAAAAAATTAACTAGAGATGGATTAAAGACTTAAATCTAAGACCTACAGCCATAACAAAAACCCTAGAAGAAAAGCTAGGCAATATCATTCAGGACATAGGCATGGGCAAAGACTTTATGACTAAAACACCAAAAGCAATGGCATCAAAAACCAAAATTGACAAATGGGATCTAATTAAACTAAAGAGCTTCTGCATAGCAAAAGAAAGTATCATCAGAGTGAATAGGCAACCTTGAGAATGAGAGAAAATTTTTACAATATATCTATTTGAAAAAGGGCTAATATCCAGAATCTACAAGGAACTTCAACAAATTCACAAGAGAAAAACAATCCCATCAAAAAGTAAGTGAAGGATATGAACAGACACTTCTCAAAAGAAGACATTTACGCAGCCAACAAAAATATGAAAAACAAGCTCATTATCACTGGTCACTAGGGACATGCAAATCAACCACAGTGAGATACTATCTCACATCAGTTAGAATGGCGATCATTTAAAAATCAGGAAACAACAGATGCTTGAGAGGATGTGATGAAATAGGAATGCTTTTACACTGTTGGTGGGAGTGTAAATTAGTTCAACCATTGTGGATGACAGTGTGGCGATTCCTCAAGGATCTGGAACCAGGAATACCATTTGACCCAGCAATGCCATTACTGGGTATATTCACAAAGGATTATAAATCATTCTACTATAAAGGCACATGCACACGCATGTTTATTGCAGCACTATTCACAATAGCAAAGACTTGGAACCAACTCAAACGTCCATCAATGACAGACTGGATAAAGAAAATGTGGCACATACACACCATGGAATACTATGCAGCCACAAAAAAGGATGAGTTCATGTCCTTTGCAGGGACATGGATGAAGCTGGAAACCATCATTCTTAGCAAACTAACACAGGAACAGAAAACCAAACACTGCATGTTCTCACTCATACATGGGAGCTGAACAATGAGAACACATGGACATGGGGAGGGGAATATCACACACCAGGGCCCGTCAGGGTGTTGGGGGCTAGGGGAGGGATAGCATTAGGAGAAATACCTAATGTAGATGACGGGTTGATGGGTGCAGCATACCATCATGGCACATGTATATCTATGTAACAAACCTGCACGTTCTGCTTATGTATCCCAGAACTTAAAGTAAAAAAAAAAAAAAAAGAAAAAAGAAAAGGGAACAATACATACTGGGGCCCGTCAGCAGGTGGGGGTGTTACGAGGGGAGGGAGAGCATCAGGAAAAGTAGCTAAAGCATGCTGGGCTTAATACCTAGGTGATGGGTTGATAGGTGCAGTAAACCACCATGGCACGCATTTACCTATGTAACAAACCTGCACTTCCTGCACACGCTTCCCAGAACTTAAAATTAAATTAAATTAAATTAAAAATAAAAATTAAGAACAAGATCAAAATAACAGACCTCAGGAAGTATAAACAAAAATCAAGATCTCTCTCTGCTGTAGAAAATGCTAGAGGGTAGGTATGTGTAAGCTGGGAAGTAGAAAATGTCATTGCTTCTAGATGCATTTAGTCTAATGTTTATGCTTATCAACACTAACGTATTTCTTTACTCTCCTCTTGTTTTATTTGCTGGAGTACAGTAAAAGAGATTAACACTGTTTCAGAGACAAAGGGCAAGTTTCCAACTTTAGTTCTTATTGCCTCATCATATTACTTTAGTTATCACTGCTTCAATGTGGTTGTTATCCAAGACAAAGCACAAAATCTCTATATATAATCACCTTTTGTTCATTATGGAGCAACTGGCAAATCATGTGAGTAAACATACAGCTTTTCAATTGTTTTGTTGAAAAATATTGGTGACATTTAAGTTGTACATATTAAAGTATTTAGAGGAAATTTTAACAGATTAGCCAAATCAGATTTAAGAATGCAAATTTTATGAAATGCCTTCTATAATAGCAAAATATTCAGAGTCAGATTTCTAGTGTTCTACGCCTGGCTCCATCACTTTCTAATTAAGTGACAAACTCTCCAGTCCTGAGACTTCTTATTTTCAAAGTAGGAGAAGATATCTATCTGTTTGACTTATTGTACAGGTTACATTAAGAGGGATTTTTAGAAGTATTTTGCAACCAAAAAAAACCCCTATGTTATGATCTATTCAAACTTCATTTCATAAATGAGAAAGGCTCAGAAAACAGGAGATTTACTCAGGTTTATTCAAAGATAGTATTTTAATAAACAGAATCAAGGTTAAGTTATCATTCTCAATTTCTTTTTCTTTAATGGATACATAGTAGGTATATATATTTATGGGGTACATGAGATGTTTTCATACAGGCATAAAATGTGTAATAATCTCATCATGATAAATGGGATATACATTACCTCAAGCATTTATAATTTCTATGTGTTACAAACATTCTAATTATACTTTTATCATTATTTTTAAATGTATAATACTTTTTTTTACTGCAAACACCCTTTTGTGCTATCAAATACTAGATTTGATTCATTCTATCTAACTATATTTTTATGCCCATTGACCATTCCCACTCCCCATCTACCCCACTTTCCTTCCCAGACTCTGATAACCATCATTCAACTGTTTTATTTTTTAGTTCCCACAGATAAGTGAGAACATCCCAAGTTTATTTTTCTTTGCCTGGCTTATTTCACTTAACATAATATTCTCTAGTTCCATCCACGTTATTGCAAATGACAGGATCTCATTCTTTTTATGGCTGAATAGTACTCCATTGTGTATCTGACCACATTTTCTTTATCCATTCATCTGTTAATAGACATTTTGTTGCTGCCACATTTTAACTATTGTGAATAGTACTGAAATAAACATGGGAGTGCAGTTATCTCTTTGATATCCTGATTGCCTTCCTTTCGGGTATTTATCTAGCAGTGGAATTTCCGAATCATATGGTAGTTCTATTTTTAGATTTTTGAGGAATCTCCAGACTGCTCTCCATAGTGGTTGTACTAATTTACATTCCCAAGAACAGTGTACAAGTGTTCCTTTTTCTCCACATCCTCAACAACTTATTTCCTGGTTTAGGGATAAAAACTATTTTAATTGGGGTGAGATGATATCTCATTGCAGTTTTGACTTGCATTTCTCTGATGATCAGTGATGTTCAGCACCTTTTCATAGATCTGATTGCCATTTATAAGTCATCTTTTGAGAAATATCTATTCAAATCTTTGTCCATTTTTTAATCAGATTATTTTATTTTTTCCTACTGAGTTGTTTGAGTTGCCTATGTATTCTGGTTATGAATCCTATTTCAAATGGATAGTTTGCAAATATCTTCTCCTGTGGGTTGCCTCTTCACTTTGTTGATTGTTTCCTATGCTGTGCATAAGCTGTACACCCATTTCTCCATTTTTGTTTTGACTGCCTGTGCTTGTAGGGGATTACTCAAGAAACTTTTGTTCAATTCAATATCCTGGAGAGTTTCCCCAATTTATTTTTAGTAGTTTCATAGTTTGAGGTCTTAGATTTGTATCTTACTCTATTTTGACTTGATTTTTGTATATGGAAAGAGATAGGGGGCCTATTTTAATTCTTCTGCATGTGGATATCCAGTTTTTTCAGCACCATTTTTCAAGGAGACTGTCCTTTCCCCATTGTATGTTCTTGGCACCTTTGTTAAAAAGGAGTTCACTATAGATACATACATTCATTTCTAGTTTCTCTAATCTTTCCTTTGGTCTATGTGTCTATTTTTATGCCAGTACATGGTGTTTTGGTTGCAATCACTCTGTATTGTAATTGAAGTAAGAAACTGTGATCCCTCCAGTTTTGTTTTGTTTTATTTGTTTTTGCTCAGGATGGCTTTGGCTATTCTGAGTCTTCTGTGGTTCCAAATAAATTTTAGGATTTTTTTTCTATTTCTTTGAAGAGTGTCATTGGTATTTTGATAAGAATTGCATTTAATCTGTAGATTGCTTTGGGTAGTAAAGACATTTTAACAATATTGATTCTTCCAATCCATGAACATGGATTATCTTTCCACTTTTTATGTCCTCTTCAAATCCTTGCATCAGTGTTTTATAGTTTTCATCAACGAAATCTTTCACTTCCTTCATTAGGTTTATTCTTAGGCATTTTATTTTATTTGTAGCTATTGTAAATGGTATTATTTTCTTGATTTGTTTTTCAGATTATTCATTTTGGCATATAGAAATGCCAACAATTTTTGTATGTTGATGTTGTATCCTGCAACTTTACTGATTTTGTTTAGCATTTCTAATAATTTTTTTGGTGGAAGCTTTAGATTTTTTTTCAAATATAAGATAATATCATCTACAAACAAGGATAATTTGACATCTACCTTTCCAATTTGGATATGCTTTATTTCATTCTCTTGTATGATTGTTCTAGCAGTTTTCAGCTTCTATCTAGTAAACTTTCTTCTCCTCCATGAGATAATATAGTAAAAATGCTTTGGAAACTATAACATGCATGAAGTGTATGGTATTATAATAATAGAGCAAAATGATGTGATCTTTCTACATCTAAGTTTTTACTTTTCTCAAAAAAAAAAGCATTACCGAATATCTCACAATGAATTTATTAAGAATTAAGAAAAAATTTATGCAAGAACCCTTCTGACAACAATGATTTCACATTTTATATAAAATGTATATGCATATAAGATTAAAGTCCATCAATGATCATCATATTAATAGATCATGCCAAGTTTGACCCCTTACCAAACCTGAGGCTTTGGTCTTTACTTGACATATAAAATTATTGATAAAAAAAATACTGATAAGAAAGTATTGATAAAATAACCAATATTAGAATTATACCTTAATTTTTAAAATTAAGGATTAAAATTTTAAAATTAAGGATTAAAATTTTAAAAATTAAGGATAATTCTAAAATTGGTTATTTTATCAATAAGTTTTTGTTGCATATGGATGCAACCTATGACTTCTTAGAATGCTCTGATTCTCTTCCCATCTCTGTGCCTGTGTTTATAATACCCGTTTCTCTTGGAATTCCTTTTCTGTTTCACTTCTATTTAAATATCGCATTACCTCAAGTCACAAATTGAATCCAAACTCAACAACAGATATTTCCCTGAACATTTCCCTGTATGCTTCAGGCTCATGCATCTTGGATTTTTTTCTTAATTCTAAAAGCAAGAATAGGCCGGGCGCGGTGGCTCACGCCTATAATCCCAGCGCTTTTGAGAGGCGGAGGTGGGCAGAAATCCCGTCTCTACTAAAAATACAAAAAATTAGCCGGGCATGGTGGCGGGGGCCTGTAGTCCCAGCTACTTGCGAGGCTGAGGCAGGAGAATGGCGTAAACCTGGGAGGCAGAGCTTGCAGAGAGCCGGGATGGCACCACTGCATTCCAGTCTGGGCGACAGGGCAAGACTCAGTCTCAAAAAAAAAAAAACGCAAGAATAGGCCACGCATGGTGGCTCACGCCTACAATCCCAGCACTTTGGGAGGCCAAGGCGGGTGGATCACCTGAGATCAGGAGTTCAAGACCAGCCTGGCCAACATGGTGAAACCCAGTCTCTACCGAAAATACAAAAATTAGCCAGACGTAGTGGCATAAACTTGTAGTCTCAGCTACTCGGTATGCTGAGGCAGGAGAATTGCTTGAACCCTGGAGGCGGAGGTTGCAGTGAGCCGAGATCATGCCACTGCACTCTAGCCTGGGAAACAGAGCAAGACTGTCTTAAAATAAAATAAAATAAAATAAAACAAAACAAAAGCAAAAATAGTCTGTACTACATCATCTGGGAACAGTCATTCATTCACTAAACGTATATTTAGTGCCCGGCTTGTGTCAGAAACTGTGTTAGGCACCAAAGCTACTAAGAGGGTAATGTGACAGTGGTATTCCACCTTATCTAGTAAAGGAAGAAGAATTATGCATGTACTTTGACTCAGAAGAGTTTTTAAAATATATCATTTAATTCTCATGGCTTCTCAGCGTGGTAAAATTATCAACCTCATTTCATAGGTTAGAAAACTGAGGCATTAGAAGTCTGAGTTGCTAGCCCAAAGATTTCAGAGAGAGTACATCTTCCTAATCATTCTAGATGTATACTCATCTCCATAACTACACTGACGCCCATCTCTCTGGGGCACTGATGCTCCATTCTCTCTGAGAATTTGAAACCTTTCTAAAAACTTTTTCTGTTCTTTGATTTGCTGGTAAAAAGTATATATTCACTAAAATATTTGTTGACTGATTGCAGAGCTTGGGCTTGACTCAACTCTTAGTACAAAGTTGGATGGTTGTTTTTCCAAATATTGTACAAGACAGTTGGAATAATTTTCCGTATTATAAATAATGATATAAAAATCATTTAATAGTTTAATTAAGACCCTCATAATGCTGAAGGAAAATGCTGTAGATAAGAAAACTAAAAAAGAATACATTAACCAAATCTAGGCTCTTTTCTCTGTGATAAGGCTATAAAAATACAAAACTATAAGATCATTTTGGAACTACACAGATCAAAGAGGTCAAATTCACAGACATCCTATCTTACCTATATACCAAAAGATCAGAAAATGTTCAGCTCTTCAAGCAATGTGCATTCTAAGTAAAACAGCAATTTAGAGTATGTATGTGTATCGTTTTAAAAACACACATACAATCACCAATGGCAAAATCTCTCCTTCAGATCTCTATGAATAATCTGAACTCCAACTTTTGCTTTCTTCAAATTAAATAAATAAATAAACTTCATTTAAGACCTTCCAAGAGAAGAGCAAATCCAAAATGTGGTTCTTTAGCCTTTATTAATGCATTACTTGTACATATTCACATATAAACACACATATTGTTAGCAAGCAAAAATAGCAGAAGTTTTTTGAATGTTACAATATCATTCTAGGGATTCAAATAAAAAATTAGTAAAGGAAAAGAAAAACTGTGGTTATGGAATATCTAGCTGTAATAAATATACTTAAGAAATTTTTCCATAAACCATGTCATTTTCCTGGAAATTAAATTTTTATTCCTGCCTGATCTCTGAATATGTCAGCATTAAATATTTTATTTTCACACTGAAAATAAATGTTATGTCTCTAAAACATTAGTTACAGTACAATTTAAAGGTAGAGGTATGTAAAATTAGAAGGGAAAAGAGTTATATTATTAACTATGTACCTACTTCTAATCACATATTAAAAATATCATTTAAAAATGCCTATCCCCAGATTCATTACCCTATGGATCCAGTTCTCCTTTGTCAAGATCAACGTGCATATTGTGGCTTTAAATGGCTAGGTTCTTTGAAAGAAAATTACATATAGTCTCCCCTGGTTATCTCCCTAAGTTCGTGGTCATAGTGACTACAGATGAGGTTCCAGTATTCGGGCTGTCTAATTTGAACTCCTGGCTCTACCACTTTTTAGCTGTGTGACTTAGCATGAGTTACTAAATGTCTCCAAACATCAAGTATCTGATCTTAAAATAGAGCCAAGTAATTAATGTCTTATGAACTTGCTATAAATATCAAATGATAAAATGTACACTTAATACTATGCTGACACAAAAATAATGGTCAAGAAATGTTAGCTATTATTATTATTACTACTATGATTAGCAAATAAAAGCTTATCAGTCAAATCAATATGCCATTAGAGTTTAAATTCTTCAAACACAAAGGCATGTGATACTTAGCTTGGTGTTCTTGATACATGGAATGTGCACTGAATGACAGGCCAAATGGACGAATGAGTGAAGCAACAAATGCATTATACAAGACAACCCAAAGGCATATGGCCCAACTGTCAACCAATTAAGTAAATTTAGTCAACTTATCAATTCAGTGAAAATAATCATCTAACTGGATGGTTATTTGATTGAATTGATTGAACCGAAATTCCTGGGCTCATTCTGTTCAGTATAGCAGAGCCTGAACTAATATTTTAAAGAAACAGCAACAAAAAGAGAATTGGGAAAAGAAAATGTGGTATATAAATGATAAGTAAAGCAAACATAATTACATAGAGGCTAAAGAAAGAGATGAGATGAATATTACCTACTATGAGAGTAAAGAGATTGGAAAATATAGACAAAGGGAATTTGGCAAAATTATGATGTGGAGAAGGCAGAGGGTTAGAAAGAAAAACTCACTGTTTTTTACAAAAATAACATTAGAAAGTTAAATATATTGCCTTGGAAAAATTACAACAAGCATTCCAAAACCAAGCAGACATAAATGTCAAAGCAGCCATGTACTTGTTCCTAGAAAAGATTCCTCCACGTTAAGCCTTATTGGAATCACATTATGCACTAAACACACACACACACACACTTCTTGGTTAAGCTGATTAAAATTTTAAAATAATTCTTAAAAGTACTGAAACCATATGTCTCACAGATATTAACAAACAAAACATTGACAACAACAACAAATCTAACAAGTACTCCTTAAAGCAATTTTTGTGTCTGGAATACTATGAATTAGCAATAGACTAATGTCCATGGTTCTAATTGCAACTCTGGCACAGATCTGATTATAGTGACAACTGCTACTCACTTATTGTATTAATTTTTCCAAGGTCATCTATCCAGCAGACCACTATCACAGATAATTTCACTTCTGTGAATTTGTTTCTTGTCACAGTCACATCAGATGAAAAGAAAAATGAGTTAACAGTCAGCACTTAGAGGTTGTTGAAGTGGCAGAAGATTCAGTTGCTTTAGAACAATGAGTCTGGCTTGACGTTGTATGATTGTAAGGTAAAATACTGTCTTACCTGAAAGAGGCTTTGTCTATAGCTGAAAGGAAATAGCATGTCTATTCCTGAAAGTGAAATATGGATCTGCAATTTCACGACAAAGTGGACCATTAGTCATCAAATATATTAGGAGTTATTTTAAAATTATTTTTGTACTGTCTTATAAAAGATATTATATACCCTGCCCTCTAGAGTTCCTCTTCTGCCTTCCCACACACACTCCATATACGTGCCAAAATGATGCTCTGCAGTTGGGATCTGTTATCCTTGGCACTATTGAATCTGCAATGTATTTGATGGAAAGTTGTCACATTCTTCACACTGAATGGCATGAATGAATCATCAACAGTATGGTCCTGGAAGGTAGCCAGTCTACACAGATAGAAGTACCACTTATCACAACCCAATTCCATCAAGATGAATGTATGTAGAAAATAGATGCTAACAAGACACCTAAACATGGTTGAATAGTGAGGAGGCTGAAGTAGATGAGGTAGAAGAAATGCTCTAAAGAATCACTGAGAAAATAACATCTAGGAAGACATCCTGGATACCCAGGCCTTGGTAGTATGAATCTTTTTGAGCCAAGGTTTCAAGTCAACATGGCAAAAGAACAAATAGTAAGCATACTTGAGGAAGGAGCTGCAGGTACAAAGGAAAATTTTTATTGTAATTGCAGGTCTCAAGTTTCATCTTGATCAATCCCTCCAGCATTCTTCTCATAATCATTGTCAATGCCATCCTCTGTGATAAAATCTAACAATGTGTGGCATCATATCTCACCAAATTGTCATTAACCTTGATTAGTTTGAGGCAAAGCACTAGAAACTATAACTGTAGAAAAAATTAAATCAAAAAGAATTGAGAAATCTAAATAATAAATATAGAAGAACTTTTTTTTCAAATGACTTGCTCCTTAAATGAATAAGAACAGACCTCTATATTTTCATATGCAATAAAACAAATTAAGCTTCTGGCTTTAGTCTTCCTTCAAGTCAAGAATACCTTATAAAACTGATGGAACCAGGAAAGCTCTACATTGGGCTCTATAGGAGAGCTCACAGTCAACCTTGCTTGAACTCATACCACTCAAAGTGTTCCCACTGTACCTACTCCTCCTTTCCTTTCTACCTCAAAAAAATTACTGCATCAACTGGCTGCCCCTCAAGCATCTTAAGATGCTGAACTCATACCACAAATGAATTTTGAGCTATCCTTGACTCCTCCTATCAAAGAGAAACACATGTGTTCTTATTTGTGACAAACTACCAAAGACTATGTAAGTCTGTGGACTCTGGGCATTTTCATCACACTGAGTTGGTGTTCTCCAAACTAAATTCCAAAAATCACAATTAAAATTCCAGTTTAATTTTGTTCAACAATTTTTGTATCTACCTTATCTTATTACTCTGCCTACAACCCCACCCATTGCCTTCTATAACATTTCCCCATACATTTCTCCCTATTTGTGCCATGCCATTTTTTCCAGGAGAGAACCCATATATATTCATTGTTTGTTTCTATTATTATAACTTCAACTTGTATGTCAGTTTTTTGAGTAAATAAATTAAGTCTGTCTTTTTTGTTATTGCTTCTCCAGCACCTAGGCTTATGCCTGGTGTCTTAGTTTGGGCTGCTATACCAAATTACCATAGACTGGATGGCTTATAAACAATAGAAATTTATTTCTCACAGTTCTAGAGGCTGGAAGTCCAAGATCAGGGTGCTAGTATGGTCAGGTTCTGGTGAGGGCCTCTTTCAGGTTAAAGACTGCCAGCTTCTCCTTATACCCTCACATGATGAAAAGCAAGCAAACCTGCTCTTTGGCCTTTACTAATAAGGGCACTAATCCCATTCATGAGGGCTCCACTCTCATGACCTAATCACCCCCATAGGACCTTCCTCCACATTACATACCATCACATAAGGGATTAGATTTCAACATATGAATTTGGGGTGGGGGCAGCACAAACATTCAGTTCATTAACACCTGGCAGCAGATATATTTAGCATATTCAATAATATATTCAATGAATATATAATTACATATGTTATAGTTTATATGATAAATTCAATAAACGAATGGATAACTCCTATCATAAAATGCTCAGTACATATTTTTGTGTAAATACAAAAAATGTTTGGCATTGCATGAATTAGATAGCTTTTTCATGAACCAATTGATTATACACTCAGTCTATGTTTTAAATAGTTCAAGTTTAAGGCTGGGCACAGTGTAATCCCAGCACTTTGGAAGTCCAAGGTGGGCAATTCATTTGAGGTCAGGAGTTCGAGATCACCCTGACCAACATGATGAAACCCCATCTCTACTAAAAATACTAAAAAGTTTACCCAGATGTGGTGGTACATATCTGTAGTCCCAGCTACTTTGGAGTGAGCTGAGTTCACGCCCCTGTACTCCAGCCTGGGCTACAAAGCGAAACTGTCTCAAAAATAAATAAATAAGTAGTTCAAGTTTAAACTCATCTGAAAAGTATTTTCATACCTATATACTGATCTACTGTGTCCCCAAGTGCTAATAATTACCCCCATCTCAGTTTCCCTGACTTTAATCTTAATGATCACAAAGCTCAGAAGGCCAGAATTTGTACAAACAATCTCTGTCAAACAGTCATTCTGAGAAAATATCTTAAAGGAGGACTCAGGTCTTTTGGAAATTACATTTGTGCGATCATCCAGTATAAAGTTGATGTGTATACTGTGATGGTATGGCCAGAAGCTGTACACACAGACATGTAGAAAGCATTCCAGTAAACTAGAGGCAGTGTGAGGAATCTATGGCTGGAAAAGTTTGAAGAAGTCTAAGGCAGACACGAACATGGCTGATAGTTCATAAATATTAATACAAATGTTGGTTCATACTGTATTCTACACTGCATCAAAAATTAATAAAATGAGTGTTACCTCATTTGTTTTCAGTATATTTATATCTCTTACCTCACTGATAGGCTATCACAAACTGCAGTTCTAAGTAGGAAAGCCTGGTGGCTTTAGAGGCACAAAATTGTAGGTTAAAAATATAGTGATTCTGTTTGTGTGACATACTCGCTTATCCTAATGAATGTATCAGTGACAGTTTTGAGGAGTTATTGTTTCCTAAAATCAGCACTCTCCAAGTATAGCAATAGGAGCAAATCTTTGGCACTTTGTAGAAAACGATATGTACTGAAGCTATATCACAAAGCTAGTGTTAATTGGGTTTTAAGTAACAAGATAATTTGCAATACACTAAAACACAAAAACTATCTGCCTTGGTGGGATTTCTACTTTTAATCTTGATAATTCTAGAATGGGGTGTGCAGTTTTCCTCTGCCCAGCCCTAAACACATACACACACACACACACACACACACACACACACACAGCCTCACACCCCCATTTCCATAATATTTTAAAACCAAAGCAGTAGGTCAGGCTAGTTCAATGCCTGCAGAGAGAACTCTGACTGACATTTAAGTCAACCTTGGAAATAGCCAGTCATCTCCTTGCTTAGGATGAATACCAAAAAATGTCAATTTCACTTATTTCTAAGTACCAGTGCAAGGCACTGAAAAGAGAACATGTTGATTATGGTTTGTTTTATTGCTTTTCGCTGTTGTTTCTTTTTTTGGAGACTTTTGTTCTGAGTTTTGGTCTTGCATATCTTATTTGCAAGCTGGTTTGGAGACTAAGTCCAATATTTAGTGTGTTTTTTTTTAAATTAGGTTATAAAATCCTGCTGACCCCTGATAACATAGAAGGCTCTATAGCCAAGAAGTCAATTTCTTGCAGTGTTGAAGAAATCAGCTTCTTATTAACTCTTTATAATTAATTGTTTCCATATGCTGGTGTTCACTGTCCAAAGAAACCATCAGTTAATTAGAGGTAGGGGGAAATACTATTGTTCTACATCCCCTTTCCATTTGGCATTTATTTGAGCACATATTTAATTCATAAATACTTACTGAAAATATGCTAACATTTTTAAGGAATTAAGGTAGGATAATGAATATGATGAGGTTTCTGTTCACAAAAATTTTATGGGACAGGCAGAGAAGGTAATAATTACATTATAATGTGATAGAATCAATATCATATTGATGAAAGGAATTCAGAATGTCTGTGCAGAGAGAGCTGACTAACAAGAGCTGTAAACTTATATCAAGGGATGCAGTCAGCTCATGTTGACCCCTCAGGGAGGATGTCTTTCTTATGTTTGCCAAATGGCTGGATTCAACCAGAGGCTGGAGAACAAGGAAGCCCATTGTGGTAGTCCATTCCGGTCCACGTTCCAGAGCACAAAGCTGGATGCTTAAAGCATGGAATGTGGATCTTGAAGCACAAATGAAAGATATCCAATACTGATAATAGACTTGGGAGTATAAGTTTGCTTTTGGACATGCCAAATGCCATGTGTTTGTAGGATATTCAGATAGGGATAGATCCAGAGTCTGAAGTTCAGGAGAAAGGTCTGTGGTAAACAATGGATTTTAACTCTATCAAACCGGACGTGGTTGCAAGCAGAAGAGCATATGACATAACTAATGAGGAGTGGAAAAATAAAAGCCAAAGGAAGAATCCTGTTTAAGTCCAACACTTAAAATGTGGTTAAGGAAATAGAGTGCATGAATGATATAAAAGGCTGCATTAACTAGGTGGGAAGACAACCAGGAGAATGTATCATGAAGTACTGAGAAGAAGTGCTAAAAAAGTTAAATGCAATGAAGAGTTCAAACAAAATAAGGATTGAAAAAGGTTCAGTCAATTTAGTGATGAGGAGATCACCTGTAAACTCAGTGAAAGCAGTTTGAGTGAAGTGGGCATCTGTCTATTACAACAGAGTAAAACCATTGCAGCCATTGCAAAGCCCTAATGACCCCTAGAAAACAGAGCCTAAGGCCAGTGCTTTGTTGGGAGGTACAATCCCATGGCGGAGAGAGTGATGGGGAGAAAAGAACATAAAGTAGACAAGAGGGAAAGCAAATATGAAGAGGTACATTTTGGGCAGCTTACAAATTCATGAGAAAATACAGCCAGCTGCTTGGCATCGGGACAGGCCATTTGGAACTACCTGCAATGTGGAACAGTCCAACGGGGAGAAAAGAAAGAGGAATTTATCTGCTGGATCTCTAACTGCTCTACCCTACATCTTCTGTTAACTCTCCCTAACTCCTGAGTTGTGACACACAGCTCTGTATCTGAGTCCTGAGTGGTGGAAGGAGCTGCAGCCTTTGTAAATCAAGTCAGCCAAGACCTTTGTGGAATAGCTGTGACTCCTTCCTGGACAAGCATGATCTAGGTCATGCCTAGGCCCAGCCCTTGTCTCGCCAGAGTCCACAGTAGCCTGGAGGTGAGGAGGCAATATAGATGTAGAGGCTTTCCATTGAGCCAGTAACGGAGGATCTAGGAGGAAGCAGGAGCCAAAGATACCTGGGGGGTACACAAATTGTATCTAATACAGGTAGAAGTGAAATCCAATCATGTGGACAATTCCTTCATGGAAAGTGACCAAGAAAGGTCAAGATGATTTCAGGATTTGAATGGTAAAAGAGCAGACTCCAGAACCAGATTGCCGAGGTCTAGATCCCTGCTCAACCACACCACCCCTGTGATCCACCACAATTCACTTAACCTTTCTGTCCCTCAGTGTTCTTACCCATAAATTGTGGCTATCATATCTATTTCATAAGGATATTATGTCTTACTGTATGTAAAACATTTAGAATTGTGTCCCACATATACTAGGCACTATTTTAACGTTTGGTAAGTGTCAAAGGAGGATTCTTCTTTTGTTTCATAGATACTTGAACATCTTTTTATGCAGAGGGAAAAAAAGAGTTGTATGGGAAAGACTGGAAATGTATAAGAGATAAGAAAATGTTGATGAAAAAAGTGATCATAAAGAATAGGATTTGTTACACAGGTGAAAGTATTAGTGCAAAAAAGGTACTTGCTAATTGTATGCTTATGGGTTTATCAAAAATAAGCATTAGATCAGCTGGGCGTGGCAGCTCACCCCTGTAATCCCAGCACTTTGGGAGGCTGAGGCAGGTGGATCATCTGGGGTCAGGAGTTCAAGACCATCTAGCCAACATGGTGAAACGCTGTCTCTACTAAAAATACAAAAATTAGCTGGGTGTGGCGACATGTGCCTGTAATCCCAGCTACTCGGGAGGCTGATGCAGGAGAATCACTTGAACCCAGGAGGAGGAGGTTGCAGTGAGCCGAGATTGAGCCACCGCACTCTAGCCTGGGAGACAGAGCGAGACAGTCTCAAAAAAAAAAAAAAAAAAAAAAAAAATGTTAGATCAAATAAAGTAACAATACGAAGTTTATGTGAACAACAATGTTTGTAGTATTTACTTGTCTAAATTTTAAAATAAGGCCATGTGGTGGCTCATGCCTGTAATCACAAAATTTTAGGAGGGGAAGGTGGGAGGATCACTTGAGGCCAGAGATTCAAAACCAGCCTGGTCAACATAGAAAGACCCCATCTCTATTTTAAAAAAAAAAAAAAAAAAAAGTTTAATTAGCCAGACCTAATGGTGGATGCTTGCAGCCCTAGCCACTTGAAAGACTGAAGCAGGAGGATCACTTGAGCCAGAATTTTGATGTTACAGTAAACCATGATCAAGACACTACACTCCAGCATGGTCAATAGGAGACTCTGCCTCAAACAACAATAGTAATAATAATAAAATAAATTTTAAAATACGTTATACAATAATGACATTCACTGTATCCATACACATAAAGACCCTCAATAAATGTTTAATGAATAAAGAAATGAAAGAATGATTGAATGAAAATTAATAATACTGCTCTGCCCAACTAGTTGCTACTTTCTCCAGCTTCATCCAAACTACAGAATGTCTCAAACTCTTACATTAAGCCAAAGCAAGAGAGGCTGACTATTCTGACCACTCAGGCTCACAGTCAGTGGAGTCTGGAATTAATTTTATAGTATCTGATGAAACTGCATTGAGCCCTAGGCACTCGTGTATCTATTGTATTGTATACAGTCTTTATTGGGTGCGTGTTCTCCAAGCTGTAGGTCTAAGCTTCTGCTTATGTTTCCCTTTCAGCATTCCAGTTTCCTTCCAGAATTAGAATTCAGCCTAAACTTTAGTCCTTGTACTTCAATCTTTGGTTTCCTCCCTTTTTTGTCAGAGTAGGAAAGGCTGGACTCTGTCCCCTGACCTTACTCAATGGCCTAGTTTCCTCTCCTAATGACTGACAACACCAACACATAATAATGCTGTTCCCATTGGACTGAACATAGCCATTGCCTCAACTTCTTTCCAACTGGATAATGGATGACACCAACCTGCATCCTCTCAGGTTCATCAAAATTTTAGGAGGGCAAGGTGGGAGGATCACTTGAGGCCAGAGATTCAAAACCAGCCTGGTCAACATAGAAAGACCCCATCTCTATTTAAAAAAAAAAAAAAGTTTAATTAGCCAGACCTAATGGTGGATGCTTGCAGCTCTAGCCACTTGAAAGACTGCTTTGGAAACTACTGGCTTCCTCACCCAAAGGCTAGCATTAAAATTGGATCATTTCACCCGCTTATGAAATTTGTAGCTTCTTCTCCTAGCTGATTTCTTTCCTTTTCTTCCCCATTGACCTGTGTTTGCAACAAAAATTCCAACATACCTGATGACCAAGGCCATTGGAGCTAACGCATGCCCACTCAAACCATGACTTTGTGCTTATCTCAGAGATAATGTGAAAACGTTAATTATGTCAACTCATTTCCATATACTTTATTATAGAAGTATGAAGTATTTATGATCCTAAAAGACAGACAATGTAAAATATACAGTCATGTACCACATAACGTTTCAGTCAAGGATGAACTGCATATACAATCGTGGTCCCATAAAATTATAATACCATATTTTTACTGTACCTTTTCTATATTTAGTTACACCAATACTTCCCATTGCATTGCAACTGCCTACAGTATTCAGTACAATAACATGCAGCACATATTTGTAGTCTAGGAGACATAGGCTATACCATATGGCCTAAATGTGTAGTAGGCTATACCATCTAGGTTTGTCAAGTCCACACTAGGATGTTTGTGCAAGGAAGAAATTGACTAACAACACACTTGTCAGAATTTACCCCCATCAATAAGCAATGCATGACTGTATTAGCTTCAATAAGCAACATTTTTAACACCTCACAATTCTTCCTTTCCTATCAAACTGAACATGGCCAAGTTCTCAAGTTCTTGCTGTGGACAGCTTTCTGATTTCAAAGGCGGTTTAATATACTGGAAAGAACAAGGGCTTTGCAGCCAAACAGCCATGGGTTCAAATCCTATCTGTGAAAGTTATTTTGTGTCACTTTAGGGAAGTTACTTAGTCTCTCTTATTCTCCATTTCTTCAGCCGTAAAAATAGGGTTAATAATATCTGCTATAGAAGGTTGTTTGAGAGATAAATGAGATAACAGATCAAGATCACTTGGTCCAGTGCCTGCTACTTAGGGAAAGGTAATTCCCTCCCTTTTCTTTCCTTTCCCCTGGTAAAATGAACTAAAGATCAAACAGACTTCAGAATCAATCACAATCAATCCTATTCCTGAATACATTCTATAATTTTTATAAGCCACTTTGATATCAGAAATATGACTGTCAAAGCTTGATTGTCTATGTTTTTCCCCACATACAGACTAGGTAAATTTGAGCAATTTCATAAATTGGAAGCATTTAAAGGCATTTTTAAACAGGAGCTTATTTCCTTATTTACTTATTGTGCAGCCCCTGGTCATTTTGAGTGTAATCAGCCTTATTGTTATGGTACAGTTTTACGGCTGTGAATAGTAGGAGTATATTAAGGAAGATTCCTTTAAAAGTGAGGGATGCTGTATTTGCTTTTCCTTAAATTGGGTTATGTTCAGTCAATTAACCAAAAACCCAAAACCTGAACATTTTTTTCTTGGATGCATCCAAATAATCAAGGGCCTTCTCAGATTGCCTGAAAAATTATATGCATTCCTTTAAATGATGATTAAACAAATGGATATGTCATGTACCTAGAAAACTACACAAATCCATCCTCTTCTTTGCACATCAAGATGAACTACAGATCATGGCGGTTCCAGTGACTGCCTCAGATATCTCTTTATTAAATCTGTGTTATCATCCAGGCATCACATTCATGACTTTATCACTTAGTTTTGCTATTTGCTTCTGTTGGTGCAGCTGTTTTAAAATGTGGACAGAGATTCATTGATATGCCACCTATTGATAAATGCAGTATATGTTCCCTCCCCTTGAGGTCTGTAACTATTTGACCCATAAGTGACACTGTGCTCATTTCCAGTAAAAGAAATTAAGAAAATGGCAGCTGCTACTTCCTGATTCTCTTGGGATACATGATCTTGAAACCTAGCAACCATGCTGTGAGGAAGCCCAAGGCGTCTCATGGAAAACCCACATTCAGAGGAACAAATAGATATTCCTGAAGACATTCCTGAAAATAACACCAACTTCCCAGTCATGTGAATAAACCATCTTAGAAGTAGATCTCCATTTCATTTGAACAGTTGCAGCTATTTATTCTAAGCCCTGCCAAAATTTCAGATTCATGGGTTAAAAAAATTGCTATTCTTTTAAATCACTAAGTTTTGGATTGGTGTGTTATTATGGAATACATAACTGGAATAGTCCTCACAGATTATGCTTCACAGGAGAAAGACTTCAGATAATATCTGGATGTAATCAATGGGCTATACACATTTATATTTAGAAGGAAAATGGCCTCAAATTGCCTACACAATATCTATCTCCTGACTTCTCCTCTCTGCCATTACCTCTCTGATTTCATCTACTACCTTTCCCTTTATTCCTACATTTCTGGTATTGTGGTCTCTTCACAGCTCTGCATATATACACAGAATGCACCCAACTCAAGGCCTTTGCATTGCTGTCTGCCTGGAATCCTCTTTCTACGATATCCACTCAGATTATCTCCTAATCTTTGCTCAACTGTCTCTGTCTCAATGAGGACTTCTCTATTTAAATTGCAAATTCATCTAACCAGAGAATTCATTATCTCTTTTACCCTGCTATAATTTTCTTCATAACATTCATTAACTTAACTATTGTTTATTTCTCTATCAATAGAATATAAGTTTAATAAGAACAGTTTTTTAGTTTGGGGTTTTGGAGGTTTTTTTTTTTTTTTTTTTTTTGCTTGCTCATCAATGTATTTCCAGCAACACGGTATTTGATATTCAATAAATATTTGATCACTGAATACTAAGTATATAGAGATCAGCTATGTTTTTTAACTTTTATTTTAGGTTTAGGGGTATATGTGCAGCTTTGTTATATGGTAAACTCATGTCACAGGAGTTTGTTGCGCAGATTATTTTGTCACCCAGGTACCAAACTATTAGTCACCCAGGTACTAAACTATTAGTACCAAATAGTTATTTTTTCTGATCTTCTCTCTCCTCCCACCCTCCACCTCCAATAGGCCCCTCTTTGTGTGTATGTGTTCTCATCATTTAGCTCCTACTTATAAATGAGAACATGTGGTATTTGGTTTTCTGTTCCTGCATTAGTTTGCTAAGGGTAATGGCCTCCAGCTCCACCCATCTTCCAGCAAAGGACATGATTTCTTTCTTCGTTATGGTTGCATAGTATTCCATGCTGTATTTGTACCATATTTTCTGTCTCCAATCTGCTATTGATGGGCATTTAGGTTGATTCTATGTCTTTGCTATTGTGAACAATGCTGCAGTGAACATACATGTGCATGCATCTTCATGATAGAACAATTCATATTCTTTTGGGTATATACCCAGTAAAGGGAATGTAGTTCTGTTTTTAGCTCTTTGAGGAATCACCACACCACTTTCCACAATGGTTGAACTAATTTATACTCCCACCAAAAATATAGAAGCATTCCTTTTCTCTGAAACCTCACCAGCATGTTAGTTTTTGACTTTTTAGTAATAGCCATTCTGACTAGTATGAGATGGTATCTCATGGTGGTTTTGATTTACATTTCTCTAACAATCAGTGATATTGAGCTTTTTTTCATATGATCGTTGGCCGCATGTATGTCTTCTTTTGAAAAGTATCTGTTTGTGTTCTTTGCCCACTTTTTAATAGGCTTGCTTAGCTTTATCTTGTAAATTTGTTTAATTTCCTTATAGATTCTGGATATTAGACCATTTAGACCTTTGTCAGACATATATTTTGCAAATGTTTTCTCCCATTCTGTAGGCTGTTTATGCTAATAGTTTATTTGTCTGTGCAGAAGCTCTTTAGTTTAATTAGATCTCTTTTGTCAATTTTTAATTTTGTTGCAATTGTTTTTGGTGTCTTCATCTTTGCCAGTTCCTATGTCCAGAATGGTATTGCCTAGCTGTCTTCCAGAGTGTTCATAGTTCTCAGTTTTACATTTAAGTCTTTAATTCATTTTGAGTAAATTTTTGTATATGGTGTAAGAAAGGGGTCCAGTTTCAATCTTCTGCACATGGCTAGCCAGTTATCACAGCACCATTAATTGAATAGAAAGTACTTTCTCCATTGCTTCTTTTTGTCAGTTTTGTTGAAGATCAGATGGCTGCAAGTGTGCAACCTTATTTCTGGGCTCTCTATTGTGTTCTGTTAGTCTATGTGTCTGTTTTTGTACCAATAACATGATATTTGGATAACGTGGTACCGCCAGCTTTGTTCTTTTTGCTTAGTATTTCCTTGGCTATTTAGCTCTTTATCTGGTTCCATATGGATTCCAAAATAGTTTTCTCTAGTTCTGTGAAGAACATCATTGGTAATTCCATGAAATTGCAATGAATTTGTAAATTGGGCAGTATGGCTATTTTAATGATACTGATTCTTCTTATCCATGAGCATGAAATGTCTTTTATTTGTTTGTGTCATCTCTGATTTCTTTGAACAGTGTTTTGTAATTCTCATTGTAGAGATCTTTCAACTGCCTAGTTAGCTGTATTCCTAGGTATTTCATTGTTTCTGTGGCAATTGTGAATTGTGAATCAGGATTACATTCCTGATCTTACTCTCGGCTTCACTGTTCTTGGTGTATAGGAATGCTAGTGATTTTTGTAGGTTGATTAAGTATCCTAAAACTTTGTGTTTTTTATCAGCTAAAGGAGTTTTTTGGCTGAGACCAGGAGGTTTTCGTGATGTAAGAATCATGTCGTCCGCAAACAAGAGTAGTTTGACTTTCTCTCTTCCTATTTGGACACCCTTTATTTCTTTCTCTTGCCTGATTGCTCTGGCCAAGACTTCCAATACTATGTTGAATAGGAGTGGTGAGAGAGGGCATTATTGTCTTGTGTCAGTTTTCAAAAGGAAAGCTTCCAGCTTTTACCCATTCAGTATGACATTGACTGTGGGTTTGTCATAGATAGCTCTTATTATTTTGAGGCATGTTCCTTCAATACCTAGTTTATTGAGAGTTTTTAACCTTAAGGGGCGTTGAATTTTATCGAAAGTTTTTCTCAATATATTGAGAAAATCGTGTAATTTTTTTTTTTAGTTCGGTGTATGCGATGAATCACATTTATTGATTTGTATATGTTGAACCAGTCTTGCATTCCAGGGAAAAATCCCACTTGATTGCAGTGGATTAGCTTTATTATGTGCTGCTGGATTCAGTTTGCAAGTGTTTAGTTTTGTTTTGTTTTGTATTTGAAAATGTTTTGCATCAATGTTCATCAAGGATACTGGCCTGAGGTTTTCTTTGTTGTGTCTCTATCAGATTTTTGTGTCAAGATGATGTTGACCTCACAGCATGAGTTAGGGAGAAGTCCCTCCTCCTTAATTTTTTGGAATAGTTTCAGTAGAAATGGTGCCAGCTCTTTTTTGTACATCTGGTAGGATTCAGCTGTGAATCTATCTGGTCCTGGGACTTTTTTGGTTGGTAGGATCTTTATTACTGATTCCATTTCAGAGCTCATTATTGGTCTGTTCGGAGAATCAATTTCTTCCTGATTCATTCCTACTGGGTGTATGTGTCCAGAAATTTATCCATCTCTTCTAGGTTTTCTAAGCTGTGTGCATAGAGGTGATCACAGTAGTCTCTGATGGTTGTTTGTATTTCTGTGGGGTGAGATCAGTGGTAACATCCCCTTTGTCATTTCTAATTGTGTTAGTTTGGATTTTCCTTCTTTATTAGTTAGTGACCTACGTATCTTATTAAAAAAAACAAACAAACAAACAAACAAACAAAAAAAACTCCTGGAATGGTGTGAACCCAGGAGGTGGAGCTTGCAGTGAGCCAAAATTGAGTCACTGCACTTCAGCATGGGCAACAGAGCAAGACTCTGTCTCAAAAAAAAACCAAAAAACAAAAACAAAAACAAAAAACTCCTGGATTTGTTGATTTTTTTTTTTTTTTTTTTTTTTGCTGGGACAGAGTGTCTCTCTGTCACACAGACTGGAGTGCAGTGGTGTGATCACAGCTCTCATAGTTCACTGCAACCTCTGCCTCCTGGTTTCAAGCAATTCTTGTGACTCAGCCACCCAAGTAGCCAGGATTACAGGCATGTGCTACCACACCTGGCTAATTTGTGTGTATATGTGTGTGTGTGTGTGTGTGTGTGCGTGTGTGTGTATTTTTAGTAAAGATAGGTTTTTGCCATATTGGCCAGGCTGGTCTCAAACTTCTGACCTCAGGTGATCTGCCCACCTCCGCCTCCCAAGTGCTGGGATTATGGGTATGAGATACTGTGCCTGGCATATTGATCTTTTGAGTGACCTTCGTGTCTTGATCTCCTTCAGTTTAGTTCTTATTTTGGTTATTTCCTGTCTTTTGCTAGGTTTGGAGTTGGCTTTCCCTTGTTTCTTTAGTTCTTTTAGTTGCGACATTAGATTGTTAATTTGAGATCTTTCTAACTTTTTGATGTGGGCATTTAGTGCTATAAATTTCCCTCTTAACACTGCCTTAGCTGTGTTCCAGAGATTCTGTTATGATATATCTTTGTTCTCATTAGTTTCAAAGAACTTGTTGATTTTTGTCTCAATTTCATATTTACCTAAAAGTCATTCAAGAGCAGGTTGTTTAATTTCCATACAATTGTATGGTTTTGAGGATTTATTTTTAGTCTTGATTTCCATTTTTATTCCAGAAGATCAGCTTTTTTTTTTTTTTTTTTTTTTTTTGAGGTGGAGTCTCGCTATTGTACAGGCTGGAGTGCAGTGGTGTGATCTCGGCTCACTGCAACCTCCACCTCCCAGGTTCAGGCCATTCTCCTGCCTCAGCCTCCCAAGTAGCTGGGACTACAGGCGCCCGCCTGGCTAATTTTTTGTATTTTTAGTAGAGATGGGGTTTCACCGTGTTAGCCAAGATGGTCTCAATCTCCTGACTTTGTGATCTGCCCGCTATTGTTAAATGTTACACTTAGCAATAAGTTCTTGGTATGGAATATCATATGCATTATCTTACTAAGTGAGCTATGAAATAATCAGAAGTCAATAGTGCAAGACCAGAAGAAAAGAAAGTTAAAAAAAAAATCAGGTCCTAAGTTTGAGGGTATTGCCTAGAAGTATAAAATTTGGAACCCAGTAGGCAAACTATAGAGTCACTACAATATGGAGTAATTCCTTGCTGATGGTGAAACAGCTCAAGGAATGTAGAGATGGAGAAGGTTATGCCCATGCAGATGTGAGTAATGAGGCTGGAGTGAAGATGAGCCCCTGCCTCATTCTGGGAGAACTCCACCACAGGAGGGTATATATTTATATCAACCCAGGGACTGAGAGACTCCAAGATGAGGTATAAAAGGATGAGCCAAGCAGTGGTAGATGATATGAAGATTGTATTGACTTTACAATTATTGGAATAAAATAAAAAAGAATAAGCGTTCGTGAGGACATAAAAAAGGAAACCTCCATACATTGTTGGAGGGAATATTTAAAAGGTGCAGCTGCTATAGAAAACAGTCTGGCATTTCCTCAAAGTGATGGGACAACTAGATTTCCACATTCAAAAGAATGAAGTTACACTCTTACTTCATACCATATGCCAAAAAGAAAAAAAAAAGCACACCCCAAAAAAAAATCAGTGACCTAAACATATTGGCTAAAACCTTGAAACTCTCAGAAGAAAACATAGGAGTAAATCCTCATGACCTTAGATTTGGTGAAAGATTCTTACATAGGACAACTAAAGCCTGAAGGGTGAAGAAGTAATTGAATTTTCTCAATGAAAAAGATATTTTATTGTTGTTTCTTTGTTTTGTTCTGTTTATCTGAGACACAGTCTCACTCTGTTGCCCGGGCTGGAGTGCAGTGGCACAATCTTGGTTCACTACAATATCCCCCTCCTGGGTTCCAGTGATTTTCCCACCTTAGCCCCCTGAGTAGCTTGGATTATAGGCATGCACCATCACACTCAGCTAATTTTTTGTATTTTTAGTAGAGGCAGGGTTTCACCATGTTGACCAAGTTGGTCTCAAACTCCTGATCTCAAGTCATCTGCCTGCCTCAGCCTCCCAAAGTGCTGAGATTACCAGTGTGAGCCACCATGCCTGGCCCTCAATTAAAAAGTTTTGTGCAGCAAAGGACATTATCAAAAAGTGAAAAGACAATCTATAAAATATAGAAAATGCTTATAAATTATGTAACCTACAAGAACTTCTAAAACTCAACAATAGAAAGACAACCCAATTAAAAAATGGGCAGAGGACTTGAATAGACATTTCTTCAAAGAAGACATACAAATGGCCAATATGTAAATGAAAAGATGCTCAATTTTCTTAGCAGCTGGGGAAGTAAAAATCAAAACTGAAATGAGATACAACTTCACATCTACTGCAATAAATGGAAAAGAATAAGTATTGGTGAGGATGTGAAAAAAAAAAATGAAGGCTACGTATATTGCTGAAGGGGATGTGAAAAGGTCCAGCTGCTGTAGAAAACAGTTTGGCAGTTCCTCAAAAAACTAAACCTAGAATTATCATATGACCCAGTACTCTTGTGTATATACCCAAAAGAATTGAAAACAGCAACTTGAACAGATACTTATTTGCCAATGTTCGTTAAAGCATTATTCACAATAACCAATAACTAGAAATAATGCAAGTGCCATCAGCTGATAAATAGATAAACTATGATACCATATGCAATGGAATATTATTCAGCCATAAAAGAATGAAGTTCTGATTCATGTCACAATACGAATAAACCTTGCAAAGACAACTAAATGAAATAAGCCAAACACAAAAGGACCAATGTTGTCTGATTCTATTTAAATGAAATATCTAGAACATGCAAATCCATAGAGACAGAAAGCAGATTAGGCGTCACTAAAGGGTAGAGAGAGAAAGGAAGGGAGGGTTACTGCTTGAAGGCTAGAGTTTTTGTTTGGGGTTGTGAAAGGGTTTTGGAAGTGGTAGAGCGAATTTTGCATAACATGTGGATGCAATAAATGCCACTGACCTGTTCACTTAAAATGATTAAAATGGTAAATTTTGATAGATATAGTTTACCACAATATTAAAAACTAATTAAGTTGAAAGGAGAAATAGACAACTCCACAATCATAGACTTCAACGTTGTTAGTAATTGATAGAATAATTAGATGGAAAATTAGTAAGGATAGAGAGACTCCAAAAAAAACATCCTATTAAACAATTTGACCTAATTAACCTGTACAGAGCACTCCACTCAACAGCAGAGAATTTTTTTTTCAAGTGCACATAGATCATTTATCACAATAGATCACATGCTGGGCCACAAAACAAAACTTAACAACTTTTAAGGAATTGAAATAATACAAAGTGTGTACTCGATCATCACAGGACTAAGCTAGAAATCATTAACAAGATATCTGGAAAGTCCTCAATTGTTTGGGAATTGTACAGCACACTTCTAAATTGCATATGGGTCAAAGAAGAGCCACAGAAGGAGTTAGAAAATACCTTTTATTGAATAAAAATGAAAACAAACACAACAGATCAAAATTTGTGGGATATAGCTAAAGCAGGACTTGGGGGAAAATATATAGCATTAAATGCTTATGTGAGAAAAGAAGAACACTCTCCGATTCATGAACTAAGCTTTGACCTTAAGAATCTAGAAAAAGAGCACATTCAACAATGACAAGCAAATTAAAATGGAAGGAAATAATGGCTATGGCAGCAGAAAGCAATGAATGATGTGTAGAATGTAGTAAGACGTCAAGCAAAAAATAAATAAATAAACAGTGGCTTCAATTACAAGCCTCAAATAAAAATTTACACGTTTAGACATTTCGAATGATGGATATTGAATTGCCATCAAGTTTCTTCTTATATGTGCAACTCTGTGTGGTGTACTCAAGGTGAGTGGTAGTTCCGGGTTAATCATTTCATGATGGTTAACCCTGCTTTCACAAAAGCACACACTCCATAAACAAGGCATAAGCATGATGACCCAGAGAAAATGACCACACACAGAGGTGTGCTATCTTCTCTGTTCAGGGTAGTTGGCATTAATGCCTTTTTACTCTAATAGTAGTGTTCCCCACATATAGGAAAGTTCCTAATTTCAAAAGTTTGTAAATGGAAGATATACAATGTATCTTAACTAGTTGAACATACAGTGAAAGTAGTTGAATATACAGTGTATCTTAACTAGTTGAACAATTGCACAAATAGTGTATTATATTTCCTAACCATTTTATAGGCAAAAAAAAAATAGGCTATGCAGTTATAACGGTTACTCACTAATCTCCCTTTATATTTTTGTACCCAATAATGCATCCATAGCAGCATAATTTAATTTTGTCAATTTTTGCACTTTATATAATTGGAATCAATCAGAATACATCCTTCTGTGTCTGGCTTCTCTTGTTCCGTCTGATTTTCTGTGTCATTCATGTTGTAGATAGCTATAGTTGATCCATTTTTCATTGCTAAATGCTATTTCATTACACTACTGTTCCACAACTTATGCTTCCATTGAGGAGTATTTGAATTATTTTGAGTTCTGCTCTTTTATAGTCTCTGCTAAGAACCTTTTTACCATGTACCTTGGTGCACATAAGTATTCAGAACTTTAGGGAAGATACTAGAAGCAGAACTACTGGGTCCTAGGAATGAATATATTCTAGTTCTCTAAATAATACCAACTTTTCCTAAAGTGATTGTATCAATTTTGATCCCCACCAGCAATATGTGGGAGTTTTTGTTGCTCCTCATATGTACTAATTCTTGTTTTGTTTTGTTTTATTAACTCTTTATTTCCTCTACCCCACCCCCAGCTCTTTGTTACTTTGCTTCTTTCCTTTCTTTCTTTCCCTTTCTTTCTCTTTCTTTCTTCCTTTCTTTCTCTCTTCTTTCTTTTTTCTTTCTTTCTTTCTTTCTTTCTTTCTTTCTTTCTTTCTTTCTTTCTTTCTTTCTTTCTTTCTTTCTTTCTTTCCTTCTTTCCTTCTTTCCTTCTTTCCTTCTTTCTTTCTTTCTTTCTTTCCTTCTTTCTTTCTTTCTTTCTTGTTTTTGAAGAAAAGTTTACAATTTTATTATGGTTATATTTATAAATATTTTCCTTTATGGCTACTGTTTTTTGTGTCTTACATAAGAAACCTTTACCTACTTGAGGTGAAGAAGATATTCTCCTATATGATTCCCCAAAACCTTTTTTGTTTTACCTTTCATATTTAGATTTCTAATCCACTTTAATTAATTTCTGAGTGTGGGCCAATTTCATTTTGAATACCCATGTGGTCCAGCTCTATCTTACAGCCCTTCTCCGTGATTCTACAACACCAATTGTATCAAAAATAAAGGATCCAAAGTTTACCCAACAACCCTCATGCCTGTCATCCTAAAACTTTTGGGAGGCCAAGGCAGGAGGATCACTTGAGCCCAGGAATTTGAGACCAGCCTGGGGCGACCTAGTGAGACCCTAACTCAACAAAAAATAATTTTTTGGCCGTGTGTGGTGGCTCACACCTGTAATCTTAGCACCTTGGGAAGCTGAGGCGGGTGGATCACTTGAGGTCAGGAGTTTGAGACTAGACTGGCCAACATAGTGAAACCCCGTCTCTACAAAAAATACAAAAAAATTAGCTGGGTGTGGTGGCGGGTGCCTGTAATCTCAGCTACTTGATAGGCTGAGGTTTGAGAATCACTTGAACCTGGGAGGTGGAGGTTGCAGTGAGCCAAGGTCACGCAACTGCACTGTAGCTTGAGTGACAGAATGAGACTCTGACTCAAATAACAACAATAATAATAATAAATAATTTTTTAAACAATTAGCCATTGTAGTGGCACACAACTGTAGTCCCAGCTACTTGGGAGCCTAAGATGAAAGGATTGCTTGAGCCTGGGAGATAGAGGTGGCAGTGAGCCATGATCACTACTGCACTCCAACCTGGTAACAGAGACCCTATCTCAAAAAAAAAAAAATCAAGAGTCTATGTATGTATGAGTCTGTTTCTGAGTTCTACTCTACTCCTGGAATTGTGAAATACAACTATTTATCTAATCTTGTGCTAAAACCACAGTTTTAGTTATGTCTTTATATTAAGTCTCGACATTTAATAGAATATGTACTCCTACCAAGGATCACCCACATAATTTGCAACACCCATTGCAAAATAAAAATGTGAGATCTTTTTATCAAAACTTATTAAGAATTTCAGGATGACAACAGCAGAGTATTAAAGAGAGCATAGGGTCCTTCTAAGTGTAGGTCTCTGACCAACTACCCCAGATCACATGCCCATGAAGTCAGCATTGCCCCCACCCTAAATTTCAGTGTCCACAAATAAAGTTTTATTGAAATCAAGACATAATCATTCTTTATTGTATTACCTATGCTTCTCTTTGCACTGCAACAGCAGGGTGTAGTAGTTCCAACAGAGACTGTGGCCCCCAAGTCTGAAATATTTACTATCCGGCCCTTTAAGAAAAAGTTTGCCAACTTCAGCCTAAGATTCTGAATGTAGTTTTAGAGGAGTAGAGGAATTTATGGAGGAAATAGAAGTTGGGTTGTGCACTGAATGATGGGCAAGATTTGGATGCATTAAAATTGAGGGGAAATACCTCCTAGACACAAGGAAAGCATGAAAAATCCTTGGGATCAGTAGTAGATATAGGGAAGTCAGGTCAGTGTGAAGAATGACCTACTAACACAGCATTTCTACTTTGGGAAATTACTGAAGGTAAGATTGTAGAACTAGGAAGTACCCAAAAAACTCTGGAAAACAAGGCCAATTTTTGAAGAAAATTTTCCAAGAGGAAGTAGAACACCTTAAATATATTTTATCATGAGACATTTTAAAATACATGATTTTTGTCTTGAAAGACAAACTGGGACGTAGAAAATCAGGCGAATTTAGTACCCCTGTTCCATATTATAAATCACCATTTGGGCTTAGATTACGTTTCCCATTAGTGTCACCTGGCATCTAAAATAATCTCATACACACATACCTTTCCATATAACCTATAAAATGACTTTTCCTATTTATTTTCATCAATATGAACCTAGGATAACTATATATTTGATATTTACCTTAATTCATATCACATGCTCTTTGAACAAAACAACTAACTCATACTCATGAGCCTCCTATATGGCCCCTTTTGAAGTGGCCACTGTTTACCTCTCAGCTATAGGCAGACAGGACATTGATTACATTTCAACTTTATTGGAAAATCAGCCTCTTCCCACAGGGTTTGAGGACACAAACTAAGTTACTCCATTCTTTGACTCACACACTGGTCAGTCAGGTTGCTCTTGCTAGCCTGCACCGAAGCTTTCTGGAAGTCATACCATAAATAGGAAAACCTATGTTCGGTACCATCTCAGCATCCTTTATGCTTGCTCCCTCAGAACAGGACAACTAGGCTTTTCCCAGCAGTCATAGTTTGGATCCCCTGCCTAGTAAAATAAATTTATTTTTTATCTTCTTCTCTTGTGTCAGTTTCCCTGAACTGGCTCATGACTGATGGCAAATAAATGCGTTAGGTCCTGAGGGAATCTAAATTTTTTAACGGGATTTCTGAAAAAAACTGATTTTAAATCAAAAGGAATCACATTTTAAGGGGAAATTTCACACAATGCAGTTGAAATTATATTTCCAAGCAGGGTTATTTCTAGCAATCTCAAAAAAAAAAAAAAAAAAAAAAATCAGGCCATGTAGGCAAAAGTTGTTCCGTTTTACCTGGATATCATAGTCTACATAGCAGTCAATGTCCACTCTATACCTAGAGTTAGCGCTGTTGCCCAAGGAATCCCTCAGGAGCTTACAGGCTTTTGAGGCTGATTGGGTCCCAGAGACTAATCTGGAAGTCACACTACTTAGGCTATTAACGTAGCCTTCCACCTTCTGGGATATACTGTTCCCTCAAAAAGAAATATTTATAGAGTTTGCAGAAACCTCTGGGCTCCACAAACTAATAGATATGCATGCAGTATCCACCTCAACTAAGTTCTCTCATAGTTCGTAGGAGAAATTTCACTTTCTGATCAGTTACTAGGCTTAAAGAGTTTTGAGCTGCATTAGGGAAACAAGAAAGGCTCAGCATAACAAGTCAGATCCTGAACAAGGGAAGAAGCCCACACCAGCTGTCTCCGGGTCTTTTCAGCTTTTCGTAAGACCAAATGCCATCGAAGTACTGACTGCAATTCAGTGGAGGACCCGTGCGAAAGGTTGAAGATCTACTATTTTACCATTAACAGGTGTTGTCCATGGATTCAAATTCTTGAAATAAGAGAAGAGAGGGAGGGGCTTTTTATTTTTCACTCTGCTAGTTTTGTGACTTTAGAATTTTAAGTAGAAGGTATAGCCATAGCCACCACCATTTTAAAGATGAGGAAACTGCAAATCAGAGAAGTTGAGTCACTGTCCAAGGACACATGCCTGACAGTAATATGTACACTTGCTGGGTATCTGTACTTACTGAGGGCCTCTGTTCCTTTATTCCAGCCTTGGCTTCTTGCTTTAGAATCCTGTAGCTGAGTAGCAGTTGATAGATATCACAGAATCAGCTAAAAATTACAAAAGAGGGAAAAAAAGTTCATGTATGATGATCTAAAAAAACCAAAAAAACAAAAAACCATAGCTGGGCACTGTGGCTCACGCCTGTAATCCCAGCACTTTGGGAGGCTGAGGCAGACAGATCACCTGAAGTCAGGAGTTCAAGACCAACTTGGCTAACATGGTGAAACCCCGTTTCTACTAAAAATGCAAAAAAATTAGTGGGGTCTGGTGGCGTGTGCCTGTAATCCCAGCTACTCAGGAGGCTGAGGCAGGAGAATTGCTTGAACCTGGGAGGCAGAGGTTGCAGTGAGTAGGGATCACACCACTGCACTTCAGCTTGGGCAACAAGAGCGAAACTCTGTCTCAAAAAAAGAAGAATTTATGCTTTGAGTTCCTCTGAGATCACAGATAGGAATTATGTCTCACAACTAGAGCAAGTGGAGTAAGAGTCAGTGACTGCTGCATATTCATAATAGTTCGAAAGAAGTATTCACCCCTGAGAATAAATTTGATCAGTTATTCTTAGAGAGTTTGATAGAGTTATGGCTTTGACACCATTTGTTGGGGAAAGAAGAGAAAGAAGCAGCCTTAGTTTTTGGACCACATCCAGTCCTAATACTCATCTTCAAAGAGTTGCCAGGATGGCTGTCCAGGTCAGCAACCACTGCTTCTGAATGCCATGTTAATTCTCCAGTGCCTGAACTCAATGGGTGAGATCTCAGATATTACTCCAAAAAATCTTATAGAAATATTCCTTTGGTCTTTCACAGCCACTCCCAGAAGCAGTCAGCTCCACTTCAGTAGGTGGCTCCTGAAGACACTCAACTTCCCCGAATCTCGGTAGATGCCCCACAGCTGCCTGTGAGAATCACAGAGGAAAGGCAATAACCACAGTGGCTTCTCTGGTGAGAGTCAGACCCACTGAAAGTGGTAAAAAACCTGCAGTAGAAAAAGAAATTATTCCATTTGGGCTGAATTAGAAGTAGTTTCACCTCTAATCCATGTTTGGGCATGATTTTATTAATTAATTGATTTATAGTATGAAGTGTAAAGCAAACAGGATTGTTGGAAAAGTCACTGGGTATCTGACAGCTATGTGATCTTGGACAAGTCATTCAGCCCCCTCCATACCTCAGATGTGTCACCAGCTCTGCTTCTCGTTTATAGACAGACATAACACTAGTCCCAGCTTTGTCTAAAATATGGGTCTCATGTGCTCCATAAGTACTATTTGATGATGGTTATCACCTCTAAGCCACCAGTCTTGGTTTCTCTGTTACTATGAAGTTATTAATATTTGGTACCAGATGGTATATTCAAAATAACTTGGATGGAAATTGCTACTGAAATGCTAATGACTATTTTATTCATTCCGAACAACCAATTCATATGCAGTAACTCAGGTTTAAAATCAGAAAGCAAGTGAAGCACCCTGGGGGACGTAAGAAGAACAAATCACTCTTGGCCTAAAAGTATACAAAATAATAATAATAATAATAATAATAATAATAATAATAACACCAGGATTTAACTACATATATATAAACACTAGTTCCTGATTATTAATTTTACAACTAAATATTTCTGTGATGAAAACACTACTAAAAATGAAAATGTTATAATATAGTGCCATTTCAAGGTTGGTCCTCAGACCTCAGCATCAGTGTCACCTGGGACCTTATTAAAAATGCAAATCTGGGTGTCCCAACCCAGACCTCCTTAATCATAATACCTAGGGTTGACCCAAAAGTTTTGGTTCTTACAAATTATCTTACAAGTGCATGGTTCTTATGCAACTAATAACTGAGAAGTGCCATTAATGCACCGACACCATGTATAACTTTGGGATCTCAAACTCAGATGCATAGAGGGTCAAAGCTACTAATAGAACAAGTGACTCAGCCTAGCTGCAACCTGTGGTGAACTGGAAAGCTCATATCTCATTCAAAGGATGTGAAGCTTCTGCTGATGTTGCTACGTAGAGATGTGAGTCCACAGTGTCAGATTTTCCAGCTGATATGGTTAGGCTTTGTGTCCCCACCCAAATCTCATCTTGAGTTGTAATCCCCAAGTGTTTAGGGAGAGACCTGGGAGGAAGTGATTGGATTATGGGGTGGTTTCCCACATGCTGTTTTCGTGATAGTGAGTGAATTCTCAGGAGATCTGATGGTTTTATAAACGATAGTTTTTCCTGTGCTGACTTTCTCTCCCTCTGTCTCTGTCTCTGTCTCTCTCTCTCTCGTGCCACCATGTAAGATATACCTCTTCCCCTTGTGCCATGATTGTAAGTTTCCTGAGGCCTCCCCAGCTATGCAGAACTGTGAGTCAATTAAACCTCTTTTCTTTATAAACTACCCAGTCTTGGGTATGTCTTTATAGCAGTGTGAAAATGGACTAATACACAAGCAGTTCAAGAGAGCCCCCAAATCTAAAATTTCAAGTACAAATTTTGTATTTATGTTTTAAATTTTTTAAACAAATCTCAGACCAAACAAAAGCTTTGTGGTAAGGGTGTCTGGCATGCTTGAAGAATAGCCCAGAAGTCAGTGTGGCTCTTCCATGTGAGATGATTAGGAGATGGAGCAGAAAAAGTAGAAAACGAGCTTGGCAAGGTAAAGATCAGACAGTGCAGGTCCTTGGAAGTATTGAGAGGGTTTGGATTTTCTTCAGCATGAAATGGGAAGCCAGTGGAGGGCTTTGAGTGGAGAAATATTATAACCTAATTCATGTTTAAAAAGATCACTCTCATTACTGTTTTTAATAGCAAAAGCAGGATCAGAACTAAATCACCAGCATCTCATCAAAATAATGCTATATAATAGAATTGTACACATGAAAAATTCAATCACCCAGTGTTAAATGTAGACCTTGATATTTGTTCTAGACAGAAACCAGTAATATAATGGGTTCCTGGCAAGTGTCTCTCTAGTCTGTAATGAGCACCTCCAATAAAGTACTATTTCAGGGCAACCAGTTCTATTTTCGGACTCCTCTAATCCTTAGAATTAAACTTCAGTCTCCTTTTCTTTTTCCTATCCATATTTCCACTGTTGCTCTAGAATTTAGATTTAGGATAAGTCAAATCCATCTTCCACATGATAATGTTCCATTTATCACTCAAGTTCATTCAACTTTTCCAATAAAATGTGGTTTCATGTTTACTGTCAAAAGTTTCTTGTAATGTGGATGCCAAAATTTAAGTTCACATTCACGGTGAGGTCAGGTCATCGCAGAATGAACCAGAACTATAACCTCCCTTGGTCAGAACGCTGTGCTTTTTGCCTCATCCTATTGATTCTTATCAAGTTTGTGGTTTAATCAAACACTTAAGTATTTTTTATGATTATGTAAAGCCACATTTATAACATTCAGAAATTGTACAACTGATTTTTCAGAACCAAGAGTAGGATGCTACATTTATTCCAGTTTAATTTAGTTTTGTTGCAGCAATGTTGCTGGCTACACATCTATTTTGATATGATTGCTGCCTAATATATTTCTTTTTCTCCTAATCTTGTGTTGTCTGCAATTTAAATAAATGTCTTTTGTGTCCCCAAGTCATTCATATAAGGGTTAAGTAGAACAAGGACCAATGATAGCTTTGAGAAGTTCTCTAACCTCACGTAGTCACACTACCTTCTTGTACCCATGGCAGACATTAATAATTGATCCTGGCAATCTTTTCCACAGAACTCAGTTCTGGTTTTAAATTTTTTGTCAATCCAGCATTCTATGTAGCCACAATTAATCAGTGCTATTTGGCACTTGAGATGGAGACAATTAGATATGCCAAGCCCATGACAAAGCACAGTGTCATTCTTCAGATTTCATGTCTACCAGTTGCTGTAGTATTCAACTTACTTTGAATTGTGTACCATTGACTGTTTTCATGTCAAATTCAAAATCACTAAAAATTATTTGAACTTTTTTACTTTTTTACTTTTTATTTTTTATTTATTTATTTATTTTTAGACAGGGTCTTCCTCTGTTGCCCAGGCTGGAGTGCAGTGGCACAATCTCGGCTCACTGCAACCTCCGCCTCCCAGGCTCAAGCAATTCTCCCACCTCAGCCTCCCGAGTAGCTGGGACTACAGGTGCTCACCACCATGCCCAGCTAATTTTTGTATTTTCAGTAGAGATGGGTTTTTGCCTTGTTGTCCAGGCTGGTCTTGAACTCCTGGCCTCAAGCAATCCTCCTACCTCGGCATCCCAAAGTGCTGGGATTACAGGTGTGGGCCACCACGCCTGGCCTATTCAATTTTTAAAATTTCATAAAACGTTTTGTTTGTCTGATTGTTAACTTTTTTTTAAATTAGAGACTCACTAACTCTTTCCTAGTCCACTTCTAAACAGATACCATTTCACTGACCTTTCTTCTTCTTCAATTCATTCTCCACCTTGCCAGCAATTGTCTACTTGTGTCCACCCATCCATTTTATTTCATAAATATGTTTTATGTTTCTCCTACATGTCAGATATAGCGGTAGACTCTTGAATTACAAAGGCAAGAAAGACAAAAGCCATCTTTTCAGGGGATTCACAATTTAGAGAGAAAGAGAGAGGGAGAGATCAATAAACTGTTCATAGCAATCCAAGGCTGGGTGCTGTGACTCATGTCTGTAATCCCAGCACTTTGGGAGGCCAAGGCAGACGGATCGTTCGATCCCATGAGTTAGAAAATAGCTCAGGCAACATAGCAAGACCTTGTCACTACAAATAACACACACACAAAAAAAATTAGCTGGAGTGTGGTGACATGTGCCTTTGGTCACAGCAACGTGGGAGGCTGAGGCATGAGGATCACTTGAGCTGGGGCTGCAGTGAGCCGTGATTGCACCACTGCGCTCCTTCTGGGTGACAAAGTGAAATATCGTCTCAAAATAAATAATAAATTCTTAAAATATAATTCAGTATGGAACAAGCAATGATAAAGAAATGCCCAACTTGGAAACAACACCATCTAATGTAGCCCAAAGGAGATGGAATTCAAAAAAAGCTCCCTGGAGATACTGAGTTGGGCCTTATGAGTAGAGATAGTTAGGTGGACATGGGAAAACCGAGAGAAGCATAGAGGTTAAACAGGTAAGAAAATGGTAGAACATAGAGGTAAGATAGACTGAAGAGGTAACAAATTTTGGTAACCATAAGTCAGAAAATAGAAAGTATGGTTAACTAACTTAAATCATATCTATTATGAGAAGCAATTGAAAGTTATGACAGAGTTAGGTTTACATTCCAAATTAATCACTGAAACCTATGTTGTACATTTATTGGAGAAGGAAAGACTATAAACAAGGAAACTACCTCAAAGATCACTTTAGTAGTCCAGGGAAAAGAAAAGATGAATGTCTGATCCAAGACAGTAGTGGTAGAAAGGTAAAGTAACAAAAGGATCAGAGAATTTAGGAAGTGAAATAATGTATTAAAATTTGTTGATTGATTAGACATTGAGGTGCTAATGCAGAAACATAAAAGATAGTTAAGTTTCTATCTTGAGCAACTAGATAGATGGTGTAGTCATCAACTGTGAAAAAGAATATGGAAAAGAGGTAGGAACAAATTTGGAGAATGTTTAGTTTAATGTGTTTGGGAATACCCAAGTAGAGATATCTTACAAATAGATTTTTTTACAACTGAAGTGCAAAGGAGAGCTTAGGACTGGAGTTTATGTGGTGAGTTCCACATGTCCTGTAGGATAAAGCCAAACCTAGTCTGTCATTCCAAATCTTCTCTTCACTCTATACACTCCCAGCTACAGATACTGGGCTCCTAATCACATCAACACATTTTATTCCACAGCCTTGCATCTTTAATCTTTCCTCTAATGAGAACTGCCATTCTCTTTAAATTTCTACTGCAAGTCCTTCAACTTTGTTTTACCTCAATTCTTACATATTCATGAATTTTTCCTAGGTGCCTTCGCTTAGAATTAAATTATCCTGCTACCATAGCACTTTGTGCCTCTTTCGTATTGTTTTTAACAGCTTTATTAAGATATAACACATATACTCTAAATACAACAATTCTAAGTATACCAATCAATGATTTTAACAAATTTATAGAGTTGCGCAACCATGACCGCAACCAAGTGTCAGAACATTTCCATTACTCCAAAAAGTACCCCCTTGCCATTTCCAGTCAATTCCCACTCCCAGCCCCAGCCTCAGGCACTGATTTGCTTTCTGTCTCTACATATTTAAATTTTCTGAAAATATATAAATGAGATAACACAACATGTGGTCTCTTGTGTCTGACTTCTTTCACTTAGCATATGTTTTTGGTGCTCCCACGTTGTAACATGAATCAGTGATTTGATCCTTTTGTTGCTGGAAAATATTTAATTGTATAGATATTCCATTGTTTGTTTATAGATATACGAATTTTGCTTATCCATTTACCAGTTGATGGACATTCAGTTTGTTTTCAGTTTGAAAATAGTTTCAAACTATTTTCTTTCTCAAAATAGTTTTTGGATCTTCTAGGTCCTTTGAATTTCCTCATAAATTTAGGATCCGCTTGCCAATGTCTTAAAAAGGTATAACATTATTTAGAATATTCAGTTCCAATTTCCTTTTAATTTCTCTAGGGCTTGTAGTTAGATCCTTTCTTTCCTGAAGAGCTAATTTGAGCCTTCTCTCTTTTTCCCTCTCTTTTTCCCTTGGTCACCCTACCTAAAGGCTTATCTATTTTGTTCACATTTTCAAAAAACCAATCTTTGATTTTACTAATTTTTCTCTATTATTTTCCATTTTCCATTTTTTTCATTGTTTTCCCTTCTGATCTTTATTATTTCCTTTCTAATGATTGTTTTGGGTTCCATTTACTCGCCTTTTCTCATTTTTAAAGCAGAGGATTAGGTTACTGACATGAGACCTTTCTTCTTTAACAATATAGGCATTTAAAGCTAAATATTTTCCTCTAAGCAGTGCATTAACTGTGCTTCATACACTTTGATATCCTCTGTTTCCATTTGTATTCATTTCAAAATATTTTCTAAATTTCCTTCTGGTTTATTCCATGATCCATGGGTTATTTCAAAATGTGTTGCATAATTTCCAAATATTTTGGATTTTCCTAAGATTCCTATCGTTGCAGATTTATTATGTAATTACATTGTTGTCAGAAAATATACTTTGAATGAAATCTATTTTTCAAAATATGTTGAGATTTGTTTAATGGCACAGAGTACATTCTATCCTGGAAAATGTTCTGTGTGCACTTGAAAAAAATATGTATTGTCTTCATGTTGAATGAAGTGTTCTACAATTGTCAGTTAGGTCAGTTAGGTGGCTAGAAGTGTTCAAGTTTTCTATATCCTTGCTGATTTTCTGTCTAGTTGTTCTATCATTTATTGAGAATTGTTGAAGAATGTAATATCAGATTAAATATCCAAACATAATTTTTGAATTGCTTATTTTTCCTTTAATTCTGTCAAATTTTGCTTAATGTAAGGGTCTCCATTGTTAAATGAGTTTACACTTGTGTTATACATTTCTATAATATACCCCTTTATTATTATAAAATGTCCATCTTTCTCATCTTTCTTTTCTTAAATTCTATTTTGTCTGATATTAATATAGCTCTTCTATATGTGTTGTGATCACTGTTTTCATGGTATATCTTTTTCTATACTTATACTTTCAACATATTTATGTATTTGTGTGTGTGTATGTGTGACAGATTGAGAGAGAGAGAGAGAGAGAGACAGGGTCTCACTCGATCACTCAAGCTAGAGTGTAGTGGTACAATCTGGGCTCACTGTGGTTTCTACCTTCCAGGCTCAGGTGATGCTCCCACCTTCACTACAGGCATGCACCATGAGGCCTGGCTAAGTTTTTTTATTTTCAGTAGAGACAGGGTTTCATCATGTTGGCCAGGCTGGTCTTGAAATCCTGGACTCAAACAATCTGCCCACTTTGGCCTCCCAAAGTGCTGGGATTACACACATCAGCCACCACACCCAGCAAGTTTCATTGTATATAAATTGTCTTTTGCCCTCAAGTGAGTCTCTTATAGAGATTCTTGCATTAATATTCCATCTAAAAATATCTTACTTGGCCTGAAATGTTGAATATATTTCCATTTAAAGTAATTACATATATGACTGGATTTACCTCTGTCACTTTGATGTTTTTAAATTTATGTCATCTTTTTATTTTTTCCCCTTTATTGCCACCTTCTGTGTAAAATAACTTTAGTGTTATGATTTTAATTATTCTGTTAATATTTTGACCTTTTATGAAACATATTTTCTTACTGTTTGCTCTAGAGATTAAAAAATGCATGTTAATTTATCACAATCTACATTAACACTGGCTTAAAAGCTAATAAATAGTAAAAATAGCAACTAGTTCCATATAGGTCTATTTTCTCCCATGTTGGCCAGTATGGTCTCGATCCCCTGACCTCATGATCCACCCACCTCAGCCTCCCAAAGTGCTGGGATTACAGGCGTGAGCCACTGCACCCGGCCTACTTAAATTTTTTAAATATGATTTCCTTTAATTATATAAAATATTTACCCTAGCTGCTTTGAACTCTTTGCTAAATTGAAATCTTGGCCTGTTCGGAAACTGCTTTTTGGTTTTTTGTTTGTTTGTTTGTTTCCTGAATTTGGGTCACCCTTCCCTGTTTCTTTGCATGGTTCTTTATTTTGTTGTTGTTGTTGAAAAGTAGATATTTTAGATCATACAGTGTACCAAGCTTGGATTATGTTTTTCCCCCCTGCGGACTACTGTTCTAGATGGTTTTTCTTTTATTTTGGGTTTTACTTTATTTTAGTATCTTATCTGGATTCCATCTGTGGAATCTGTTTTTGCCATAAAGTGTAATTGCAGACAACTCTATCCAGTACTTTTTTTATCCTAATTTAAATTTTTAGCCTGGTGCTCAATGGGTCATCCCATTGTGTCTGTGGAGCCTAGTAGTAGTCATCCAATGATTAGACAGAGATGCTCAACTACATCAAGTCAATAAGGGTTCTACCATTGTGTGGGTTGGGGAACAAGTTGAGGCAGCCTTCAAGTCAACGAACTGGATTACTGGCTTGTCTCTGGCTCAAATTTTCACAAATTCTAGGTTTAGTAACTCAATCTTTTCCTTGTTACTCTACTCCTATTTCCCTGCCTCGAAAACCTGCCACATATTAATGTCTAGGGTGTGGTCCTAATCTCGAACTGAAGGTCTCATCTTATATCGAACCCCAAGTGCAATCTGGCACTAGCTGCTTTGCCCTGATAATCACCTACTAGGTATCAATACCTTCTTCTGATACTGGGTTCTCTCTCTTATGCCTATTACTTCCTGGTTTGGCCTGTGTCATCAGCAACTGAGGTCCCAACCTAGGTGAATAGGTCCAACAAAGGGAGGAAATTTCAGACAGAGACCATGCTTTATTTATCATGGTGTTTCTTGTGCTTTTACAGTGTTTTGTTCTTCGAATAATAATCATTCAGCATGTGTTTGTGGCACTCAATTAAGAAAAATGACTTTAATTGTTTCCTTTATCACTTTAATCCCATATAAAATTTTTAAATCCCATGTAAATTTTTAAATTGCAAAACACTTGAGTAAGTTTTTTAGTTTCTTTTTTTTTTTTTTTTTTTTTTTTTTTTGTGATGGAGTCTCACTCTGTCGCCCAGGCTGGAGTGCAGTGGCGCAATCTTGGCTCACTGCAAGCTCTGCCTCCTGGGTTCACGTCATTCTCCTGCCTCAGCCTCCCGAGCAGCTGGGTCTACAGGCACCCGCCGCCATGCCTGGCTAAATTTTTTTTGTATTTTTTTAGTAGAGACGGGGTTTCCCCATGTTAGCCAGGATGGTCTCAATCTCCTGACCTCGTGATCCAACTACCTCGGCCTCCCAAAGTGGTGGGATTACAGGCGTGAGCCACCGTGTCCGGCCAAGTTGTGTAGTTTCTAAGCTCATTTTTCATATACTATTACATTTGACCCTTGAACAGCATGGGTTGGAACTGTCTAAGTCCACTTGTGTGTGATTTTTTTTCAGTAAATACAGGTGGCCCTCTGTATTGGTGGGTCCTACATTCACTACCAAATGCGGATCAAAAATATAGCATTAGCAGGATTTGAAAACCAGGTATATGGAAGGCCAACTTTTCATATCTGCAGGTTTACAGGGCCCTGACTACAGGGCTTGAGTATGAACAAATTCTGGTATTTGTGGGAAGTCCAGGAACCAATGTCCCACAGATACCAACGTAGGACTGAATTTGTCAGTTGGAGAAAGGGAATTTAAGAATGGTATAAAATCTTCATATATTTACAGATACACGTTCACAATTTTACGTGAGGTATTTTAAGTTATAAAACTAAAATACTGTATCTAAATAACACTATTAGATAATAGATATCATCTATTCTCTAACTCATATTAGATAAATATTACATCTAAATAAGAAATATCTTTCTGTATGAGAGATGGGTATATCCTCAGTAATTAACCATTATGCCTGCCATACTCTCTCCCAAAGTTATCCATAAGATAATGATTCTTTGCTGGAATTATATACATATTAATTAGTTCTTACAGCACGTGAGAGAGTTCTGTTCTATTCCCACTAGTAAGCTCAGAAAATGCATCCACTTTAGTTAGCATCAAATTTAAAAATCTTGAAGCAAGGTGGGGTCACAGAGAAGAGATACCACGTGACCTAAACAATGGACTTCATTTGTAAGCATCCTAATCCCCATTACCCCAATTGGAATGGACTATTCTGTCCAATTAGTACGTGGCCAAGATGGATTTAAATTTAGTGTCAAAAATGTAGGTGTGTCAAATTAAAATTCAAATATTCAAATGAGAAACTTCAAAGGGACCTGGTTAACCACTTGTAAAAGTATATAAAAGTTTGCCCACTAGAGTTTTAAACTTGTGTTATGATTTACTCTAAGATAAAAATGACAGAAACACCTCTATTTTATTCACAAGCTGCTAATCAGTTTTTAGATTTTAGAGTCTAGGGATTCTTTGAATATAGAAACCTCCATGTGTAAATCAACAAAAGAGTTATTCATTTTTATAACACAGAAATAACATGCTGGTGTTCTAAAAAAAAAAAAAAAAAAAAAAAAGGCCATATTTGTTTTTTATTTTTTATCTCTATTTTATTGAGACATGGCCTCACTCTGTCTCCCAGGCTGGAGTGCAGTGGTGTGACCATGGCTCACTGCAGCCTGGACCTCCCAGCCTCAAGCAATCTTCCCATTTTAGCCTCTCAAGTAGCAAAGACTATAGGTGTGCACCACCACACCCAGCTAATTTTTTTTATTTTTATTTTGGTAGAGATAAGGTGTCACTATTTTGTCAGTGCTAGTCTTGAACTCCTGGGCTCAAGCAATCCTCCTGCTTCAGCCTCCCAAAATGATGGGATTTCAGGCATAAGCCACCATGGCCAGTGTGCATACTTACCAATCTTTGATTTCTAAACTGGACTAAGTGAAATACATATATGTGTGTGAAATACATACATACATATTTTATATATATTATATATATATATGAATGATCGAGTTTTGCTTTTGTTGCCCAGGCTGGAGTGCAATGGTGTGATCTTGGTTCACTGCAACCTCCACCTCAGGGTTCAAGCTATTCTCCTGTCTCAGCCTCCCAAGTAGCTGGGATTACAGGCACCTGCCACCACACCTGGCTAATTTTTGTATTTTTAGTAGAGACAAGTTTTACCACGTTGGCCAGACTGGTCACAAACTTCTGACTTCAAGTGCTCCACCCACCTCAGCCTCCCAAAGTGCCGGGATTACAGGTGTGAGCCACCATGCCCAGCCTGTACCAGGTGTTTTAAACAAAACCAACTTTTTAATTGAAATATTTTACATAAAAATCTAGATTTCATTTTTTTTCTAGAAAAAAATCCATATCTGGTTCTACACAGGGCCTTAATTTCCACATGGCAATATTCAGCTTGAGCTGCATAGTTGTGTCGGTTCTACTTTTCTCTTCACTCTTGAGTATGCATATGCACACTCACCCACCAGGTCCCTTCAAGTTCTAAAATTCTGTAATTCCTTAAGTTTAGCATCATGCACTAACCAATTAGCCCCTAGAATGGTAAGCTTCTACTTAAAAGAGATTAAAAACAGAGAGGATGGTAAGCCAATAATTACACTCTGGTAGACAGATACATTCAAGAAATGTTGGAATGTGGGGTATGGCTCAATGGGATGAACTTGAACTAAGAGGGCAAACCATTAAATCTCTGGGAATAGTAAGTATAGAAACAATAAGGCACTTAGAATTTGGACAAAGAAGTGCTTAACAAATTTTGAAGTGGAATTGAGAAAGAAAATAATTCATTTTACTAAGTGTCTATTTGATGCTAGACATTGTAGTAGCCTTTTCATGTCATTTTCTGATCTGTTAAACCTCACAGCTTGTGAGTTGCTAGGTACAATCTCCATTATGAGGATGAGAAAATTCAGACTCACAAAGATTAAGTAACTTGTCTGTGGGACACAACTAGTAACTGTAAGAGGCATAATTTGTACCTAACTCTAAAGCCATCATATTACCTGATAAATTTTTATTTCCTAGCCTGAGACTTGGACAAGGAAGCGAATTAGCATTATCTTTGTTTCCTTTGTATGAATATGAGTAGGTTCCACAGTTTCATTAAAGAAACTCTCTGACAAGTGGAAACATATAAAACGGGCCCTAAATCAATTAACAATTGAAATACCATCCTGTAAATTATAATAGTGCCCTTATCATCAGCTACATCCCTATAATCAACTAAAATATCTTAAGGTCATTCATTCACTTAGAAAAGTTCAGATGTTGCTATTTCTGAAAAGTGAGGGGAATTCAAGAAGACACACCTTAGAGTAACTTTTAAGTGCTAGGAAGAATTGAACACTTACCAAGAACTTAATTCTAAGTCTGATTTTATCCATTTTCGTTTATGCTCATATTAATGTCCATTCAAATTCCATTTTCACAAAATTGATAACTATGACAAAATCCTTCTTAAAGTATTCCTAGTGGACATACTCACATATACAATAAAACCCTGAATACCCAGTTTTTCTGAATTTTTAGAGTTCCAGAGAAAAACATAACGTGCACCATAATTCCCTTGGTCTTTCTTGAAAAACAGGGATTCTAATTACTTACATATAAGAGCAAAAGGAGACAAATGTTACTTAAGAATTAAAATTTTTAATTTCTGACATGTGGTTGTGTTATTTAAAGGTTCACTGTATTCCATGACCTTTGTTGTCACCATCATCACTAATTGCAACATGATCTCAGAAAAATAATCCTTCATACAGTCAGTATTTATTCAGTCATGTACATCTCTTAGCCTATTACACTGTTTCAGTAGTCTACAGTCTCATAAAATACTGGGTAAATTAGATAATCAGCTACACAAATGCCTTACACAATTAATTCTTTTCTGTATTTTCAAAATGAGAAATATTTAATGTTGTGATCCAAATTTAAATCTCTTTTGCTTTAAAAACAAGGCCAAATAGCAAAGGCTCCCCTACTGTTTGTGCTCTATAGTATAACATCTCTTGATTACTCTGACAGAGTTCCAGTCACAGGTTGTGAGTCAGAAAGAGGATTTTCAATGTCCAGCAGCTAAATGTGTCAGCCATGACATTTCTGAAAGTTCTATTTTTATATACAGAGAGAAGGAAAAAATCACTTCTTTGTATCTGTCCTTTGCAAAATTCTCAGTTTAACTCCGGCTTTAGATATGTACAATAGTGAATGCATTCTTAGTTAACATGACAAGCAACTGACATTTTTAAACTGGAATAATGCATGTAATGAAAAAATAATCTACACAAGTTTGCCTCTTCTGCATTCTTATTCCCTCTTTCACTCATAAAGCCCGTTAAAATGCAGTTGAAATAATACAAAATGCAATTCAAATGTCACTATTATTCTAATCCTTTTTTTCTCTCTATTATACAGCTTATCTAAAAATGTTGAAATGTAACTTGCTTGAGTTATAATATTACGTGAATTAAGAATCAGTATTGTTTGGAAGCTCCTTTTAATTGGTCTACAGGGAGGTTTTCTGTATATATTAAAATGATTGTATGTCTGAATTATAACGAACTTACCTTTAAACTTCTTTTGTGTTTAAATACATATTAGAGGCAAAACATTTTAATATTTCTTAGGCTAGGCTTTATTGCTAAAATTATTGGTTTGGCAATCTTGGCAGGAACGGAAATTTCTGATTGGCTGTCATATCAATGTCAGTAAAGCTCAGGAAGTGCATAGCTCTGGCTGTTTTCCTTATTTTTATTTATAAATTCCATTTCATAACAGCAATAAGATGCTTCAGGCCTTGCAGTACTGGGGGATTATTGCACTTGTCAGGTGGTAAAAATCACTGGCCCCTCTGCCTCATGCCTTGGAACACCACTAGAGGCATGGATCACTGAGAAATGCAATTTCTGGAATTTCTTAATGCTTTATTATGACATATTTAACTTTCAATCTAAATTATTCATTTTGAAGGCTGGGGGTGTCATAAGAGTATCCAACCAGTAGCTAAAGAATGAAGAAGAAATCAAAATGTAGATTATGGAAACAGAAATAGTCAACCAGTGGCCATCTTACAATGAACCCCGAAGGATATGAACATTTAGAATTTAGTATATTTAATATTAAATTGAGAGGCTGGACTATGATTGGTCTATATATATGTATATGCATCTAAATGACCTTACCATAATATCCTAAGATTGTTTTCCTCTTTACAAATGGGCATTATGTTTATGTCCCCTAACATGCATGATACATATTGCAGATATAAATGCATGAAAGCCACATTTGAGAAAATAAAACTTCCATACACTGAAGGAAAGGCTACATACTGTTTTCTTCTATTTAAAACATTTAAAAGAAATCCTATGTGATATAATTAGCATAGTATCCACTTAAAAATATTGAAAAGTATACGCTTGAAAAGTTTAAGTAACCTGATTTTTTAAATAAATAAAATGTAAAATTCAGACTCACAACAGTGGATAGAGGTTTAAACTTACAGATTAAATTTCTATTTTTAAATAATTGTTTGAAAGTAAGTTTCTATTTCTATATCTTACCAATTGTTCTAAATAACAATGTAAACTGAAAGAGGTCAAATTATCTTTTCAGGGAAAGAATACAAAAGTTTTCCTTGGAAATGAGCCAGTTTTAGGTAGGGGGTGTTTATGGCCTAGGGAGTTACTGTAGCAATAGAAAAAGATTAATAATTTGCACATGTGAGATTCTTGGAAGGCAGGATACAGCTGTAAAGAATTAACCCCTCTTGAGAGATGTAAAAACACAGAGCAGCTGAGAGGAGACCTGTTGGGAGGGACTAAAACTATTCAGGCTACAGATGTCCTCAAAGAGAGAGTCCATTTGGGAACTGACAAGCTTTTGTCTTTTCTTATAAATGGGCAGATAACTTAAACATTTTTTGAAAAACAAAAGGAACCAATTGTGACCAATTAAAATGTGTTATTGAAATGTTAAGTAAGCACTGTAATGAGTTGTTTAAAGAAATCAAGTACTGTACTACAAGGCTTTGCTCATAGGATTACTCAGAATGGAGCCACTTTGGTAAAGGAAGAAGGTGTGTGTATTCACAGATGATGCCCTATGCCTCTATTGTCCGGAAACGTCACTTCATTGTCTAACAGAAAATTCATTTTCCAGAATACACAAATGAAATACAAATTAAAAAGAAAAAAGGAAACATATCAAAACATTTTGTCAACGGATAAACAAGAGGTCCGAATTTCATTTTAAGCGAAATTTGTGACTATTTTTTGTTTCCTGGGAAGGAAGGCTGTTATGATTCAATGAAAGAAATCCAAAACAACTTTTTTAAGGTTCTTAAAACACAGGTTTAAAGAATGAAGATAGGATTGAAAACATTTTATGAAATCTCCTTGAAGTAAATCTCATTTATCATTCCAATTTCCTTCAAGCCTGAAGCAGAGAGGGGAAAAAATACATACCTGATATAATGTATAATTCAGTACCTTAGTATTTCCATCAAAATAATAGGTCAGTGATTCTCAAAGTGTGGTCTCAGGTTCCCGGGGGGAAAGTCTCTAAAACTCTTGAGGTCAGGCTTGTTTTCTTTTTTGAGACGGAGTTTCGTTCTTGTTGCCCAGGCTAGAGTGCAATGGCGCGATCTCGGCTCACCGCAACCTCCGCCTTCCGGGTTCAAGCTGTTCTCCTGCCTCAGCCTCAGGAGTAGCTGGGATTACAGGCATGCGCCACCATGCTCGGCTAACTTTTCTATTTTTTTTAGTAGAGATGGGATTTCTCCATGTTGGTCAGGCTGGTCTTGAACTCCCGACCTCAGGTGATCCGCCCCCCGCTCGAGCTCCAAAGTGCTGGGATTATAGGCGTGAACCACCGCGCCCGGCCTAGGTCTAGCTTATTTTCACAGTAATACTAAGACACTGTTGTTTTTTTCACTTCCATTATCTTATGAGTGTTCAGCTGACTTTCCAGAGGCTACATGCCATGCTATGATGTCATCACTCTTGTGGCTAATGGAATGTGTGCTTGTGCATTCTTGTGTTTTCTGGAATTTTCTAGGTAAGTTTTTTGGGGTCATCAATAATTGTTAAGAGTATAAACTTTAAGACTTTACACTAGTAAAGTAAGGCCAAAAAGTTTAAAATACGGTCACCTGCTCCGCCTCACAATAACATTTTTACCTATGTCTGATGTTTTCAGAGCTTCCTGCATATTGTTAAACACACTGCAGTTGATATTATCATGATTAAAGAGTATATATCTCTACTATGTATGTTTCAAACTCTGCCCTTAGCAGCAGAACCTTTAAAATCAATGAAATACAATATTATGTGTCAACAGCAGATGAAAAAGATAAAAGTGAAGCTGCTCTGGAGAGGGGGAAGCACAGATCTTCCTGGCGGGCCCCCTGAGACTCCTCCAGAGCTTCCTTGACTTCTGCAGAGACATTGTAAAAACCACAACGTTATCATTGTCTACATATATTTACTATCTGTATGTGTATTTTTCTATACATAGGATTTTATTTGGTTTCAATAACAATCCTGTGAGGAATAAAATAAGAGCTAGTATCACACTATAAAGACAAATTAAGAAGCTGAGAGATGTGAAATGAATTATCCACGGTCACACACTAGTAAGTGACATGGTCAAGGCTGGTACCAATTTCTTCTGATTCCTAGTCCAGAGGCCTTTTCGGTTTACCATTCTGCTCTATTTGTCATTTTAAAGTGCTCACAAACTGAAGACTAATTTTTTTTTTTTTTTTGAGACAGAGTCTTGCTCTGTCACCCAGGCTGGAGTGCAGTGGCCCAATCTCAGCTCACTGCAACCTCCGCCTCCCAGGTTCATGCCATTCTCCTGCCTCAGCCTCCCGAGCAGCTGGGACTACAGGAGCCCGCCACCACGCCCGGCTAATTTTTTTTTTTTTTTTTACTTTTTTGTATTTTTAGTAGAGACGGGATTTCCCCGTGTTAGCCAGGACGGTCTCGATCTCCTGACCTCATGATCCACCTGCCTCAGCCTCCCAAAGTACTGGGATTGAAGACTAATTTTTATAATCATTTTACATTTAGCTCCCTTCTTCTCAAAAAACAGAGAGAAGGGAGAAGGACCTCTTTATTCATTCTGACTTTTCCTCAAGAATCCTCTTCTAAAACTTTAACTTAACAAGATCCTCCATGAAAATAGGATTCACTGGAGTCTTTTAGCATTGCCTTTACCCAATAGCAATAAGCAGAGTAATTAATTAGGTAATTAATTAATAGGAGAGTGAAGATAGAAGAGGAGTAATCATGCAATCAAGGAACACCCCAAGATGACAGTGATTTCACCTTGTCTTTTTGCCCAAACCTGGTTACTTTTCCTTTAGTGGGCATATTGTAAAGAGAAAGAGAGAGGTAGCAATAATTTAAATTCTTTATATATTATGCACATGGAAATTATTATCTGGGGTTCTTTAAACAACATTTTATTTTTACTGAAGAGTACGCCTATTGCACACTTTTTACAGGTGAGTAAATATAGGCAACAGGGTCACAAAGGCAAGAAAACAGCTAAACAATAATAACAATTTCCAAAGCCAATGTGTACCATGTTTGATTTAACCACTACACTACACTTTCTCAATAGGTAGTTGTTAACAGACGATCTCTCCCTTTTCCATAAATTCTTATTTCTTCCTCGACCTCCAACAGTGAAACCTCAACTCTTGTCTGCAGCTCAGTTATGTGTGTTTGGTAGGGGAATAGGACTTCAACAGCAGTATGATCTTTCTGAGGAATAGGTCAGTCTCCTATTGAGTTGGAATTTGCAACCTTCTTGGGGTTGCCTGGCCCAGATATTTTGTGCTAGACTAAGACATGATTGTGGTCATTATTTTCAGACTTCAGTGAAACATCTACGAGCAGTTCTGATCTATCTAACATCTACATTAAAAGCTCCCGAATACCATTCGTATTAGCCAGTGCATTTCTAACAATTTCTCTTCCCTGAAAATAGCACCACGCACACATCCAATAATGGAGGCATTTGTCAAGCTGTGTTAGTTAATAGTAACTCTAAAATAAAGATTACAGAATGTTCAGGGAAAATTAACCTAATGATTTAATACAATCCTATGTTTAATTAGCACAATAATCTTTTGCATACCAACTCATTCTATTGTCTAAAACAGCATTTTATCATACAAAACAGAATAATAAAAGTTGACGTTTATACCATACTCTTTATCACCATGGTGTTTTACATTATTTATCTAATGTACACAGGACCTTTACCAGGTGGGGAAAATTTGTTATCCCATTTTACAAATGATGATAATAGACATAGCTAAGTAATGTTCTTGGAGTTACATCAAAATCAGTGGTACTGCTGAAAGTGAAGCAGAGAATTTTGATTTTTTCCATTTAGGGTCTTAAGCTTCTTTGTTACTTTGAAATTATTTTACTATTAGCAATGTTTCCTCTTCTCCAAGGCATTGTGTATGGAATACCTACTATGTTCTAGGGACTTTTACATGTGGTATCTAATTAAATCCTCACAAACCATCCTGTTAAAGAATGATTACAGGTGATTCCCCCTTTCACTACCTTGTCTCAATTTCTTCTACTATAAAACTAAAAATCAAACATTTCTGCCAACAACCACTTATAAGAATAACCCACAAAGGCCAATTCATCCCAAAACAATCTAACAACAATCTTTTTTAAAAAAGGAACAACAACAAAAGATAAAAATAAGTTACTAGAAAGAAGAGAATAAGAGCAATAAAGCAGGAATCAACATTTAACAAGCAGATATTGGTATCTTACTGTGTCAGACATTATGGTACATCCCTGGCCTCATGCAGCTGACTTTTCAAAGTGTTTTGATGTAGAAATAAGGAAATATAAGCAACAGAAAGAAGAGAGAAAGGAAACATTAAACACAGATACATACATCCAGAGTAGAAAGGAGACCCAAGTGAGTTGGGCAAGGAAAGCTCTTCCTGCTGTGTGAAACATAGTAAAGGTGATTATCCAAATTATTTTAAGTTGTGACAAATGAAAACTTGATCATTTTCATTAATATAGATGAAGACATGCTTTCAGAAATGATTGTTTTATCTGTCTCTTAACTTAGAAAAGCATTGAGCCAAATGAACATAGCTAACAGAGCCTATTACCTTAGAAAAGCACTACAATTTTCATTCCATTCTCTGATTGGTTCCTCTCTAAGCAGGAAGTCACGCCTCTTAAGGGAAAAGGTGGAAGCTGCACCCAGATGGCAACAGGAGCCAGTGACTTACAGGAATTATAAGAGATGGAATTGTGGTTCTAATAACATCATGTTTGGTTTATCAGCTTTTTAAAATATTGCAAATAACTACTCTAGTTATGGCAAACCCCCTTGCTACTCTGAGGGTATGAGTGGAGGGTTATTTTGGGGAGAAAAACCACTCGCCAGCTTTTGGGGCCTTCACTGTAGTTCATGTGCCCTTCCATAGAGCAGGTTCCCGGCGTGGCGGGACCAGGGTTTGGGGGCAGAGCACTATTGTGATGAGATGGGTCACATGCCTCTGTTAGCTTGCCACTGTGGAAGGGATTTGTTTCATATGGTATTAAAGCAATTCCCTCAGATTTTAGCCGACTCCTACTAGTAACTGGACTTGGCTGAAGTAGTCCCAAAGTAAACACATTAGCTTTACTAAAAAAGAAAGACTCTGAAGCTTTTACCTACAATACCCTCTTCAGCTAAGCACTTCCTGAGGAGGACCCAGAGGTCTGTTTATTTTTCCAACTAACAAAGAGTAAGAGAAGCTCTCTGACATTTTTGCTTGGGAAAAATCTTTGGATACTTGAATACTTTTTTTTTTTAATTGTAAGTTGGAGAGAGACTTAAGCTCAACCCAGTAACACCCCTTGTTCGCCTTACCGCTGTAATTACTGCTCAAGAGAGAGACTAAGTTGCTTACTCCAAGAGCCTAGACCGCTTGGGGGTGGCTGTTGTTAGAGCCCCCTTGAGATAATGATTCTTCTGGGTCAGTCTGAAGAAACTGTCTGCAACAATGGCAATCCCCAGGGTGACACTCCCGAGGGGGTCTAGATTCATCTGTCAGTCACCTTCAGCCCAGAGCCATCAAATCCGTTTACACAAAAGCTGGTTATCACAAACCTTTTGAAAAGCCAAGTAAAGAGGAGATTTACCCATCCTTGAATCTTCATTCTTTTTGCTTTGAGCCCCTCACTTCTTCCATTCTATCTTTCTTTTTTTATTTTCCCTAACTACCTCTGGGAACTTCTGGGTTTTTTCCCCCTGCTTTTGTTCCACTCTAGAGCTTACCCTGTTGTAATTATTTTAAAATTTGAATATCATTCTCAAGATGTATGGAGATAAATACCCAGTACCCTCGTATGAAGAATTTTAATTCTAATAGATACATTTGTCTTCAAAAGTATAGGATTTTCTGAGGTTTGAGAAAGGATTATTTTATGCTGTAACCTGAAGTTGTGTAGTATTTAAAGTATTTAAGCATTCATTTGTCTATGCATACACATTCATATATACTTTCCTATCATTACATATCTTTATTTTTTAAAAAACTGTACACTAATCATGTGACTATAAATGTAAAGCCTGGATAAGCTTGCAACTAAAATGAGCCTCAACAACTTGTTGAAATGTGAAATATTATTTTGCTGTCTAAATATTACTGAATTTCAAATATAATTCTGTGAGTCCCATATTTTTACAATTATTAGAAAATGATTTTCTTTCACAGATAAAAGGAGAAATTCTGGTTATGCTGTAGAAATTGTGGTCTTTATGGAATAACATTTTTATAATATATTAAATTTAATAAAGAGTTTTAATTTCTGAAAAATATAAATAAAATATTACATTAAAATGTAAGTATTTCATTGATGTGCATATGATTGCTAGAATTAGACTAACAAAATATTGCCTAGTATAATGCCTCAAGGGAGTATTTGTAATTGTAATTAGTTTCTTAATTATAAGAAATTTGAGTGTCATAATTAGAAATTAATGGAGGCACAGATATCCTAAGATTATTGGAGCTATATGAAGCCTGGTATGAACAAGAGGCCAGGAAAAAAAAAGAAAAACTACCCTTATAGCCAAAAGACACTTTATAAAGAACAAGATTGTTGGCACTCAGATCACATCACTAAGGCTAATACTAACTACACCAGTTGCATATGATATAGCTTCAGTTAGTGCAGAGTTTTCAACCTCGCCTGGTCCCGGGTCTCCCTAAAGTAACTACCAAAGGGACATCCAGTATTCCATTGAAAAACAATTGAGTGTTTCATTTGCTCATTCCACATTATTTCTTCAGCATTTACTACTACTTGCCAAGCTTTAACAGTAAAAGGATTTTAAGTAACTTACCCTTTAGGAAAAGGAACCAAAACCAAGTAGGTATTTGAGGATGCTCAACAATAGATTGCTGTCAATAGTTTTAAACACACTGATATCTTATCTGTAAAATTAATTTGCCCATTCAGACTATGTAACAATGTCAATAATGTCTCAAGAACATTGTTAGGATTCAAGGGTATAAAAATCAAGGTAGGGACTATGTCTCAAGGTAGCTCATGATCTGCTTCACTAACTGAATCTGGGGCACTATGTAGAGCAGCTTAGCTCTGCATCGTTTGATTCCAGCTTATCTTTTCGCCTCTCTTCTAAATACTCAGTTCTCCTCACATTACACTCCAAACACATGAGATGTTGATTCTTGTTGTTTGCTTTCATTTGAAGCATGTATCTCTTTTTCACCTCAGGGCCTTTGGGATGATTCTGGTCTAAGTTTAAAAAGTTTTATTGTATTGTTTATTCCTGTATTTTGGTTGGATGCTAGCTCGTGTGGAAGATTTAGGTCACTTAATCCACTGGGCTCTAATAACATTGTATAAAATGCATAAAATAAACTTTCCATACTGTCCATACTGCATAATCATTTCATTAGTTGATTTTGGAGTTTTAATGCCATTATCACCATTACCATAACAAATGTAGTATCTCAATACAGATTGTAGTGTATATTCATTCCTGGGGCTGCCATGACAAGTTTTCACAAATTGGGTACCTTAAAGAAACAGAAATTTATTCTCTCACAGTTCTGGAGGGCGGAAACCTGAAATCAAGATGGCAGCCATGCTTCTTCAGGGGTTCTGGAGAAGAATCCATTCTGTGCCCCCACCTAGCATTTTGTGGATGCCTGCAATCCTTATCATTGCTTCACTTTTAGCTGCATCATACCAGTCTCTGCCTCTGTCTTAACGTCACCCCTCCTCTCTGTCTTGTATCTGTTCTCTGTGTTAAGGACACTTGTCATTGATTTAGGACTCACCCAGGTAATCTAGGATGATTTCTTCATCCCGAGATCCTTCAGTTAGTTACATTTGCAAAGACCCTCTTTCCACATGAGATAACATTCATAGTTTCTAGGGCTTTGATATAGGTATATCTTTGGGGCAGCATTGGGGGGGCATGGTTCAACTCCTTACAAATTATATTTTTCATATGTTTTTGTTGTGCTATTGAATTTTTTGTTTTCATTTCAGAAACAAATCATTTGTGATGCCTTTAATATAGCTTGAATGACTAATGTGCATATTCAATATGTAACTTGAAAAATATATTTAATCTGTCAGATCTTATTATTAGGAATTCCTATGAAATTTTGATGACCTGGTTTTAGGGCTAGAAGAATTTTACTGAAGAAAATATTTGGCTCACACACTGAGTATAGAGAATCGTATATCTTTTGTTCTTTTCTCTTGTCATGAAGGTTCAATTTTTATGATCTAAGAAGAGACTGAAGTAATGACTATCAAAATCAACCATATGTTACAATCATTTGTTTGAAGTACATTGACAAAAAAATCTTTTAATAGTAGAAAAATACATTACAGAAACACACATTTCAGTTAACAATAAATGAAGAAATGTAGCAGGTTCAGCATTCATGATTGTCTATTTTTCTCTTTATTTATATTTTATTTTTATAGATTTAGGGGTTCAAGTATATTTGTGTTACATGGATATATTGTGTAGTGGTGAAGTCTAAGCTTTTATTGTACTCATTGCCAGAATAGTGTACATTGTACACATTAAGTACATAATTGTCTTAGGTATGTATTTTATTCTGTATACCTAGGAAGGAGCATTACATATAAAAGATTAGAAAGACAATATGTTCTTTTTGTTCTTTTTTTTTTTTTTTTTTTTTTTTTTTTGAGACGGAGTTTCACTCTTCTTGCCCAGACTGGAGTGCAACGGCACCATCTCGGCTCACTGCAACCTCCGCCTCCCGGGTTCAAGAAATTCTTCTCACTCAGCCTTTCAAGTAACTGGGATTACAGGTGCCTGCCACCATGCCTGGCTAATTTTTGTATTTGCGGTAGAGATGGGATTTTGCCATGTTGGCCAGGCTGATCTCAAACTCCTGACCTCAGGTGATCTGCTTGCCTCGGCTTCCCAAAGTGCTGGGATTACATGCATGAGCCACTGCACCTGGCCCACAAATATGTTCTTTATTGCACACACATACAGTAATGATTGATAGAAACAGAGCCTAGCATTTATTAGCTGAAATATTAACAAATTACAGTTGAGTTGATTACTTTTGAGGATGATTATATTTTTCTCTTTTCTTTCTTCTTTTTCTCTTCCCCCCTACCCCCCGTGGAGGAGATATGAGGGAGTCACGTTTAGCCAAAATTATCTTTAGGAAAAGGAAGTGTACTTGAATTTAGAAACTAAAGAAAGGAGAGGAACATTGGAGAAGGAAACAGGGGTTTAGAGAATGATACTCAGAAAGAAAGAAAATAACAGTGGAAACAAATTTTATGAAATTTAAAACTCTATTAAGTATGAAAAATCTGTGAAATTACTGGATAAAACACTACTGTACTTAAGCAGAAAAAAAGTCACAAACTAATGCGTTGTTTTATTTGATTGAAAATTAAAGGACAATTTCATTTCTAATCCAAATCTAGAAAGTTATAGTCACTCCAACATTAAGTATTATAATAAAGCCATAGAAGTCCACAGCTTACACACATCTTTTCGCAGATTAGCTAGGAGCTATTTGATCTACTCAGAGAGATTCTGTGTCTCAGATTTTCAATTTTAACAATGAAAGAATATCTATCACCCATGATTTTTTATGTTGATAATTAATAGGGGGAAAAGTGACTAATTTTCCTATCTGGTAGCAAACTATGCACTTATGGAAGCATATTAACTGTATATATCACAGCAATAGCAATGCACCAAATCAGACTTAAGTTTCCTGAAATAGTTCTTCCATCCCTGATCACCAACCCCCCAATATGTGAATTATTAATTTACTAGCAAGGAATAATCAAATCAGAGCAGAACAACATAGGGAAATTCAGGAAAATAAGTTACTTGACTTGAGAAATATTTTTTATTTAACAAGGATTGATTAATATAGATTTTTCCCAAAACGAAAAGTCGGTGATAGAGAAACTGGAAACTGATTAAGTCAGAAAAGGAAAATAGAAAATAAAAGGTCCAGTAGTCCTTCCTTATCTGCTGCTTGGCTTTTTGCATTTTCAGTTACCTGTGGTCAAGCATGGTCAGAAAATATTAAATGGGAAATTCCAGAAGTAAACCATTCTTAAGTTTTAAATTGCACACCATTCTGAGTAGTGTGATGAAATCTCCCACCGACCTGCTCCATCCCATCTAGGACTTGAATCACTCCTTTGTCCAACGTAGTCAAGCTGTATGCTACTCACTGTTAGTCACTTAGTAGTTGTCTAAGTTATGGTATCAGCTGTCGCCATATTGAAATGCTTGTATTCAAGGAAATGAAGCGAGAAGAGAAGTTTAGAGAAAAAAGAGTAAAAAGAAATGAACAAAGCCTCCAAGAAATATGGGACTATGTGGAAAGATCAAATCTACGCCTGATTGGTGTTTTTTACTTAATAATGTCCCAAAAGCACAAGAGTAGTGAAACTGGCATATTATTATTCTTGTTCTATTTTTGATTGGTTGTTGTTAATTTCTTACTGTGCCTGATTTTTTAAAAAACTTTATCATAGGTATGTATGTATAAGAAAATACTTAGTATATATAGGGTTCAGTACTTCTACTGGTGGTCTTGAAATATATCCCTTGCAGGTAAGGGAGGACTACTGTGTGCACAGACACATATCACTTAACAATGGAGATACATTCTGAGAAATGTGTCCTTAGGTAATTTCTTCCTTAATACATTCTGAGAAATGTGTCCTTAGGTAATTTCTTCCTTATACAAACATCACAGAGTGTACTTACACAAACCTAGATGGTACAGCCTGCTATACTCCTAGGTTATATGGTATGGCCTATTGCTCCTAGGCTACAAATCTGTATGGCATTTTACTATGTTGAATACTGTGGACAATTGTAACACAATAGTGAATATTTGTGTATCTAAACATAAGAAAAGTACAGTAAAAATATGGTATTATAATCTTATGGGACCATCATCTTATATTCAGTCCACTGTTGAACAAAACATCTTTGTAAAGCACAAGACTGTGTGTGTGTGTGTGTGTGTGTGTGTGTGTGTGTGTTTCACTTGAATCACTGGCATCAGCAAGAGTGAGTGAAAACACAGGATTATGTTAGAATCTATTTTGCAGCCTTAGCTATAGTGTCTCTCAATCTATTCTTTACAACTATTTCCAGCTATCTCTTTTATTCCTCATACACCAGCAACAGGATTTACTCAATGTCATTTCCAGAAGTAACACCTCAAGAAACACTTTCAGAAACAGTTTCTCAATTCCAGGATATTGATACTTTTAGCAGGCAAGAAAGAATTTCTGAAGTCATTTCAAAGACAGTTTCTAAAAATGGCAAGAGCCCAGTTTTAAAAAAAAAATGTATACAGTACACATACATTTACATGAAGAAAATTATTAAAATGGAGTATAGAGACCAGAAAGCATCCAGGTTTTATTATTTATCTTTTAATGCACCTGGATTTTGTCTTAAGATCTTGATTCCATTTCAGTTGTTCCTGGAACAGTCAAGCTACATTGAGATTCTTTTACAGATGGCAAGGTATTTTCTACAAAAGCTGGAGTAAAGATTTTCTTTGACAAAAATTTCACTATTTATTTGGCCAGTGAATTCTGCTCCCTCCAAGGTTTTCATTTGCTCTTTAAAGTATTTGTTCCTAGGTTCTTAAAAATCCAGAGAGAAAAAGAAGCTCCTTGAAAGCCTATTTAGTTACACAGTTTATAAAGATTTGGGGGGTAGTACTTTTTCCATTTAGAAGAATCAAATATATCTCAAATGAGAGAATCTGCTTTTCATTGACTAAATCCACGTATTATTGCCTTTATTCCCTTTTTTCTGAAGAGAGATGTGTATGATGTACAGTTTAATCATCAAGCCCATCATTACGGGCCATAAGTATGGACAAATCCAGAAAATTTTGTTAAAGTTGAAAATAGAACTCAGATCTGAGATCTTAACCATTTTAAACCTTGAAATCTCATAAATTAAGCATCATTGAGCCTGGTCCCATCTTTCATAACAGCTCTCCAGAGAAAATCTAAAAGCCAGGACACTCTAAGATGAGCTGTGGATGATTCAGTAGGTGGCACAATTTTCACTGAGTCAGTACTGAACTGATGCCCCAGCATGGTATGAGGGGGCACTGCACTGCTGGAGGTGTCGTCTAATGGATGAGGGTAAAACCAAGGTCTTGACCACCAGCAGTTATTAAAAATCCCATGGCACTTTTCAAAAGAGTAAAGATGATGTTAAACCCTGTGTCCTGGCTAATTTCCAAATTGGGCAATTATATTCTGCCTACTTAAAATTTCTCTGTAATTTTAGTTGGATAATATATTCTTCATCTTCTGCCCTATGCTTTTGCTGTTTCCAGCTTAGAGGTGTATGCATTTCTGTGTTGAGGGAAGTGATGCTTCTTTGAAAAATGTCTTGCAAGGTCTGGGATCAGGGGATTAAAGGTAAAACATCCATCTATCAAAACAGGTGCCATATTAGTTTGTTTCTCCTGTGATTAGGCTGACTATAAGAAAATTGCCAAATAAGTGTCTTTAAAAATAGCCTTGTCAGGTAGTCAGAGGTGCTATGCTTGCAAAGGTTTCCAGGATAGATATTTTAATTCTATTAAGTAGTGACTATGAAATAAGGCTTCTGTTGAAGTGAATATATTATGTAAATATTAACAATTTAAGCATAAAATTATAGACATTTAATAGGAATAATTAAATTTTCCAACATTTGCCTAGCAAGGTCTATCACATTCACTCTAAAACATTAGTCGCCATATCATTTTAACTTATATTAGAATTTTTTCAGAATCAATAATTGTTAAGAGAGAAGATCACTGTTGGGGAACAAATGAAAAGCATTTCTACAAAAATAAAAATAATAAAATAATTCTTGGTTACTATGCTCTTAGGGAAAGCCTCTAGAAAACAATAGGAAAAGACCAATAGTTGGGTGTGTAAGGCCAGACTCACGCTTCCTAACTATGCTTCCGATTTTACACAATACCCTGGGCTAAACCCTCTAGAGACAAATGTGAAGAAGGAGTTTAGTATTACAAATCGTGACAGCACTCAGAGACAGTACTAAATACTATGGTTAATAAACATGGAAACTCTGTTTGCATAAATGTCATGACTGCTGAATAAATAAATCACTTGAAAAAGAAACACCATCTTAAGAATTTGGACTTGCCTTCAGCAGAAACTATTATGTTTTTAGCTTTAGCTTTGACAACTACAACAGACTTTACTGAGTAACAGTAAGAGTTCACTTTGTAATAGAAAAAGTAGTCACTCTGATCACTTTGTCTTTTTAGTATGCGGCCCAGAGGATTCAGAAAAAGATTACATTTACCATAATTAACATATATGTAAATGGAGATCATGGCTATGAATGATAAATTTTCATAGCAATTTAAACCTTGTACAAATTAATCAACCATACAGACACTTGATTAATGAAAAGCAGTGTCACTTTAAAATGCAACATGTTAATATATATTACTGTTATCGCAGATCAAAGAATCTTTAAATGTAAACTAATTAGAGCAAAGTTCAATCCACTTTTTAAAATAAATGTAATTCTCATGTAATTATGACGGCTATTTTTAAAAATGTTATCCGGCTTCCTATATTTATTTACTAATTTTAGTGAAAAGTTGTGCAAATGAATTTTGGCTGTTTCATCATAGTGATTGCGTTCCCAAAATATAGAATTACAGTATCATCAAAGGATAAGATGAATGCACAAAAGCAATTACAAATTAGATATAAAATATTTATTCACATGTCAGGTTAAATTTAGAAGTTTTTTCCTAGTTGATCATTTTTATTCTCACTGAGAGAGTTATGTTAAATAGCTTAAATAAGTACTAAATGACTGATAGCTACCCAGTTTAATGTCTGAGATAAGATTTATCATGCCACTTTACTATGAAACATTTTTCTTGATTTTTGAATAATATAAAGTGAAAACTCTTTGGTAGACTTAAATTTATTAAGAATATTTTTATTTTTATTATGAAAATTACTGTATAATTTCTTGAAAAAAACTCTTCTTAGAAAAAAAATATAGGGCCAGGTGCGGTGACTCACGTCTATAATCCCAGCACTTTAGAAGGCTGAGGCTGGAGGTTTGCTTGAGCCCAGGAGTTGGAGACCAGCTTGTGAAACATGGTGAAATCCTATCTCTACTAAAAATATAAAAGTTAGCTGGGTGTGATGGTGTGGTGCCTGTAGTCCCAGCTACTTAGGAGGCTGAGGTGGGAGAATCACTTGAGCCCAGGAGACAGAGGTTGTAGTGAGTCAAGATCACACTACTGCACTCCAGCCCAGGTGACAGAGTGAGACCCTGTCTCAAAACAGAAAGAAGGAAGGAAGGAAGGAAGGAAGGAAGGAAGGAAGGAAGGAAGGAAAAAGAGAGAAAGAAAGAAAGAGAAAGAGAGAGAAAGTGAAAGAAAGAGAGAGAAAGAGAAAGAAAGAGAAAGGGAAAAAAGAAAGGGAGAGAGAAGGAAAGAAAGAAAAGAAAGAAAGAAAGAAAAAGAAAGAGAGAAGAAATACAGAAAGAAAAGAAAGAAAGAAAGAGAGAGAGAGAAAGAAGGAAAGAAAGAAAGAGAGAGAAGGAAGGGAAGGAAGGAAGGGAGACAGAGAAAGAAAGAAAGAGGAAAGAAAGGAAGAAAAGGAAGAAAAGAAAGAAAGAGAAAGAGAGAGAGAAAGAAGGAAAGAGAGAGAATGAAAGAAAGAAGGAAGGAAAGAAAGATGAAAGAAAGAAAGAGAGAAAGAAAGAGAAAGAGAAAAAGAAAGAAAGAGAGAAAGGGAAAAAAGGAAAGAAAGAGAGAAGGAAAGAAAGGAAAGAGAGAGAGAAAGAAAAAAGGAAAGAAAGAAAGAGAAAGAAAGAAGGAAGGAAGGGAGAGAGAGAAAGAAAGAGGAAAGGAAGAAAAGAAAGAAAGAGAAAGAGAGAAAGAAAGAAGGAAAGAAAGAGAAAACGAAAGAAAGAAGGAAGGAAAGAAAGATGAAAGAAAGAAAGAGGAAAGGAAGAAAAGAAAGAAAGGAAAGAGAAAGAAAGAAAAGAAGAAAGAAAGAAAGAAAGAAAGAAAGAAACAAACAAACAAAGAAAGAAAGAAACAAAGAAACAAAGAAACAAAGAAAAAGAAGGAAAAGAGGGAGGAAGGAAGGAAGGATGGATTTACAGTTAATGCACAGGTATGTTTCAAAATTTCAAGACTGGAAATGTAAGTTTATCTATAATACCCCTGTTCTTGCAAACAGAAGTAAGGCACAAGAATACACATACTACCTTACATAGTCAATATAGATATGTTTCACAAAGGAAATCATACAAAGGGTTATTGATTTTCATCAATAAATCAGAAATCTGGGCTATTGCCAAATTTTCCCACTTAAACTAGCACATTATGTAATGCATTGTTGATAAAGGGTTAATAAAAGTGCAAATTAAGAAAGCCTGTGCCTGTACTAGACAGCAAGCTGAAATAAATGTGACGCTGAGTTCTATGCCAAATTCCTAGTATGAAACTATACTCATTATGGCTAATAATTACTGAACATATTTTATGTGCTGTACACCATCTTAAAACTCGGCATTTAAAAAATATAATGCATATATTGATGAATTCTTAAATCATTAAATCTCGACAACATTTATATAAAGTAGAATTATTAGTTCCCCCAGACAGTAAGTAGTAAAACTGGAACTTGGATCTTAGGCCTTCTTATTTCAAATCTTGTGTTCTTAAATACTATGCCACACTGCCTCCCCATGACTCTGTAACATTATTCATCATCATCATTATACCTAGTTTCCTAAAGAGTCCCATTAGAGCTACAGTGCTGCTGAAGTTGGTATAGGACCATACTTTGAGAACCACTGCTAACACACTACAGATTCTGTAAATGGTTTAAATAGCACTGCAGAATTACAAACGAGGTCCACCTCGGTTAGTCTACTTGAATTATAAAACCTGCCTTGAATCTGCCTTGGTCTCTCCTGGAGTAGATATCAGAGGAAAATAGAGAAGTAGGTAAGATATTAGCGAATCTACTTATTAATTACATGAGCATTTACTAGTTGACCAAGATCTGCAAAAACTGTTAGAGACAGAACAGTGAATAAGGTTACTAACTCCGAGGAGTGCAGTGAGGCAGGCAGAAAAGTAGATAGCCAATAATAATGCATTGTGATAAGCACCACCATAAAGATTAATTCATGATGCTATGGGAATACATAAGAGGACCATCAGGACAAAGAAAAATTCGACTTTATACTAAACTAAAGCAGTTGTGTCTAGTGCTGTACATCTTGGACTGCTAGAAAAGTCTATGCTGCAATGGTACAATCATTAAAAGTCTAGGTTTAAGAAAAAAAAAACCTTCAGGTAAGCCAATAATTGCAAAGGCCACAGACGCTACTCAGTAAGAGATTATATAATCTTTTAATAAAGATTAAAAGGCTACTGATCATTGTATTAGTTAAGATAACAGAAGATCCCTAAATAAGGTTGTTTAAACAAATTTATCTCTCTCACACATTTATTAATTCAAGATAAAGAAAGTCCAGTGCAGCCACAGAAGCTCCATGAAGTCATAAAAGATCCAAGTTTCTTTCTTCCAGCTCAATTCTTCACCACCCCTACAATGTGGTCCTTATTCTCATGGTCCAAGCTGGTTATTAGAACCTAGCTTTCACATCCACCATGATCCAGGCAAGAGGGTGAAAAAAGAAAGGGAAAAAAACTCAACTCACTTTCTCCTTTTGTTTTTAAGGAGACTCTCCTGATGCATCATTGAACACTTTCCCTTACAGCTCACGGACCAAAACGAAATCAAATGGCTATGAATTCTACTACAATGAGTCTGAGAAACGTCGTCATTTAAGTGGGTGACCAAAGTACTCACCTAAAACATGGGATCCTGTCAATATAGAAGAATGGAAAGTAGAGATTGGAAAAGAAACTTGTAGTCTCTGTCACAGTCATGAATGAGTTTGCTTAGCTCACAGAAGTGGTAATCAATCAATAGGGAAAAATAACATTTTATGTATTTCTTCCCTAATCTTCTCAAAGCTACTCATTTCTTTTGAACAGCTGGAAATCTTTGCTACATCATCTGTCTAGAAGGTAGGGCATAGATTCTCATTGCTTTCTGAATCTGAGCTATATCCAGTAGCCGTAAGATATCTTTTCATTGTAAATTAAAAATCTTGGAGATTTACATGGGAAATAACATCTACTGAACATCCATAAGATTTTTGTAAATGAAATGCTTTTTCTGACTCCTGACTCTCAAATTATTGAAATTGTAATAATAGTTATAGGTATCAAAGATTTGATAATTAAATGCTTTGAACATTCTTTTCTCTCTTCATTCGACAAATACATACTGAGTGGCTGCCATGTGCCAGGCTCTGATCTAAGTGCTGGGGACACAAATGAGCAATACAGTTGAGGTATGTCACGGAGCAAATATTCTAATGAAAGAAAATAGATAATAAACAAGTAAATATATATAAACATTATAATATATATAGTTCTGTAATAGGTTACTCTGTATACTCCCAAAATTCACATGTGAAGCCCTAACCCCCAGTATCTTAGAATGTGACTGCATCGGGAGATACAACATTTAAAGAGATAATTAAGTTAAAATGACTCTGACAGGTGTCCTTATGAGACGAGGAGATTAGAACATCCAAGTGACACATGTGAGATATGTGCACTCAGGAATGATCATGTGAAGAGGCAGCAAAAGGGTGACCATCTGCAAGCCAAGGAGAGAGGGCTCAGAGGGAATCAAATCCAGCACCTTGATCTTGCACTTAGTGCTTCCAGAATGGTGAGAAAATAAATGTCTGTTGCTTAAGCTACCTAGTCTGTTGTATTCTGTTGCGGCAGCCTTCTGTGGTTTGAAAATATATGTCCCTCCAAAATTCACGCTGAAACTTATTCTTCAATGCAGTAGTATTAAGAGGTGGGGCCTCTAGGAGGTGAAGGCGGAGCCCTTAAGAATGGAATTAGTGCCCTTATAAAAGGGCTTGAGAGAGTCCCTTTTGACCTTCCACCCTTCTGCCATATGAGTTCACAGCAACAAGGCATCATCTATGAAGCAAAGAGTAAGCAAGCCTTCACCAACCCCAAATCTAGTATTGGCTTGATGCCTTTGGACTTCCTAGCCTCCAGAACTGTGAGAAACAAAGTTTTATTATTTGTAAATTACTCAATCTAAGGTATTTTGTTACAGCAGCAGGAGCAGACTGAGACACAGCCCTAGTAAACTAACATGGGTGCTAAACTGAAAATAAAATTGTAACTGGGAGACCACTTAGATTGGTAATCAAAGAAGGCACATTTTGAGCTAAAACTTGAATGATGCAAAAGATTCAGCCATATAAATATTTCGGATGAGTGTTCCTGGAATGGGAAACATCTGATGCAAGGCCCATTTTGTCATATAAGAAATAAACAAAAACAAAACCAAATCTGGCGCATGATTATTTTCACCATCAAAATATCATTTACTCAACAACTATCTATTCATGGTGCTACGGAAAGCATTGTGGATCATAAACATAAAGTGATGTAGCAGGCTATTGATAATTCATAATGACTATCTCATTATGAATTATGCTGTGAATAAGATTGTCATTGACTATCCAGGGGCAAATGGCTTTACATTTCAGTTACAAATCTTTTTCCTTGTTCAATGTTTATCTTAACAGTTATAAATGTAAGAAATGTGTTAGCCATTAACCAAATGCTTATTTGCTCTTGATCCACTAGTACACAAACATTACACAATGCATTTTGACTAGACAAAGAGGAGAGAGCGTGACTCCCGTTCAGGCTGTCTTTACTTATTTTTTAAAGAATGAAGGGAGCATTTATTGAACACTCCCAAAATAAGCCTGGGATATAATTATTACAATGCCCATTTTACAGGCAAGAAATTTAAGGCTCCTGGAGGTAAAGTCCCTTTCTCAAGGTCACACAGTGAATGAGAGTACCCAGCAACACAAGTCTACCTCAAGGCCTGGGTTTCCTTCTTAGGAAAACTAAGGCGTGCTAAGTTTGGACACCAGTCACAAGCTACAACAGGGCTTCTCAAGCTCTAATGTGCACCCGCACCCGAATCCCTGGAGATCTTGTCAGTGTAAATTCTGATTCAATAAATCTAGGGTGGGGCCTGTGATTCTGCATTTTTTCTTTTCTTTTTTTTTTGAGACAAGGTCTGGCTCTATTGCCCATGCTGGGGTGCAGTTGTGCAAACCTGGCTCATTGCAACCTCCACCTCCCTGGCTGAAGCCATCCTCCCACCTCAGCCTCCCAAGTAGCTGGAATTACAGACTCACACAACCAAGCCCAGTTATTTATTTTTATTTTAGTAACGATGGGGGTTGGAGGGGGGGGGTTACCATGTTCCCCAGGCTGATCTTGAACCCATTAGCTCTAGCGATCCACCTGCCTTGGCCTCGGGCTCCCAAAGTGCTGGGATTATAGGCACGAGCTACCACACCCAACTGATTCTGCGTGTCTAACAAGCTCCCAGGTGATTCAAGCTGTCTTCTTAAAGTAGCATTTTTACCAAATAAGCATTCATAACTAAGAACACAAGATACTAAATGGCTTTGTGTTTTGTGAAAACTACAAGTGAAAAGATTATTATTGTTCCTATATTTTTTTGCCAGGTATTATTAACTTAAATTTTATATCTTTTTTTTTTTTTTTTTTTTTGAGACAGAGTCTCGCTCTGTCGCCCAGGCTGTAGTGCAGTGGCGCGATCTCGGCTCACTGCAAGCCCCGCCTCCCGGGTTCACGCCATTCTCCTGCCTCAGCCTCCCAAGTAGCTGGGACTACAGCCACTCGCTACCACGCCCGGTTAATTTTTTGTATTTTTAGTAGAGACGGGGTTTCACCGTGTTAACCAGAATGGTCTCAATCTCCTGACCTCGTGATCCAACCTCCTCGGCCTCCCAAAGTGCTGGGATTAAAGGCGTGAGCCACCACTCCCAGCTATATCATGAATTTTTAAAAAGACTATTTGTTGTGGGAAATCATCTCTCTCAGTTCTTGTTATGTTTTTTGTTGTTGTTGCTACTGCAACCATTCAATTCCTGAAATTCCTTACAGAGATATAAAACAGTAAGACAATGCTTTACACACCATTGGAATTGTCAACCCTGGTATCATCGTATGGTGACAGACTTAAGCAAAGAAAGCAAGCTATAATTTACTTGGTATTAATGTAAACAAACATGTAAAAGGAATAAAATCAGCCAGAGTTAAATACATTTATTAACATAAGAGAAAGTTGCAAGAGCCAAATTCAGAGTACCTGAATATGCACAATTATTAATAAAATTTCTGGATGTGGGAAAAAAGTCCCATTTTAGATGACTTGGCTATAGCTCTTCAACAGTTAAAAACAATTTTGTAAATATAACATATAGGCTAGAAATACATATGCACATTTTATGTATTTTAAAGATTTTCATTATTTTACATATTTTTATATGTTTTTCCTTATATTTCAAAGGGAATATTTCTAAACTGTACCTCAAACCTTTAAAAAAATTAAAGTAACAACTCTAAACAGCAACTGGCTCAATTTAAATTCCATTTGGTGGTCCCAGTATAGTTTTTTATATCACACAAAACGCCACCATAATTTGCATCTTTCAACTATTCCCTTAACTCTAAAGAACTATCATGCCACTCCTAGAGTAGGTCTTTGGTGTTGAAGCCTGTTGTATCACTCCTACACTAGATCTATTTGGTAGTAAAATCAGGGTTACTAGCCTGGTGCCCCTTACCTGGGAAAAAAACTCTGTATTAACCCTGTCTTCACTCTTCTCAGAAAACTGATGATAAATTTTGTCCTTTTACTCTCTGCTCTTTTCAATTCCTGGCATTCCAGAAGTTGTTAGACTTGCCTTTCCAGCTTTTTCTTGGCAAGACTAGAGCTGACATACTGTTCTAATATTCTAAATCACTTCCAATCTATTTGTATTGTGCAGTTACTTTTACATGGTACCTGTCTTGTTGATTTTTTTTTTTCAAATTATGAAAAGTTATGTATGAGTACATTCATACAGAATTTCTTTTTTCTTCTCCGGCATTTTTTTTTTTTTTTTTTTTCCTCTGGAGTCTCCCTCTTTCTCCCAGGCTGGAGGGCATTGGTGCGATCTCGGCTCACTGCAAACTCCGCCTCCCGGGTTCAAGCAATTCTCCTGCCTCAGCCTTCTGAGTAGCTGGGATTACAGGCATGTATCACCACACCCAACTAATTTTTGTATTTTTAGTAGGGATGGGGTTTCACCATGTTGACCAGGCTGGTCTTGAACTTCTGACCTCAAAGAGATGCCTGCCTCGGTCTCCCAAAGTGCTGGGTCTACAGGTGTGAGTCATCGCACCCAGCCTTCTGCATTATTTTTAAGTCTTCTCTTCTTCTCTTTTCTTTACCTCTTTACCTGCCAACTGTTTCACCTATAAATGGGCTCTTTGACTCTTAATAGTCTATTTTTTTTTTTAATTCTTTTCTAGGGTGTTGGTGTTTCCACACCTGTAACTCATATCAGAGTAGCTTTGCTGACCTAATCAATATTATGCTGTAAAGCATGACCCTTACAAAATAACAGCAGTATCAGTGAATTAGCGTTTTATGGAATCGAAACTGGATTATTTAATAATATTGTGCTGCTGGTAACCTTGGCATAAATTATTATTTTCTAACTCTGCTCAGTATCTCCTCACAAGCATTAAATTCACTTTTAAAAATGCTAAAAAGGCCGGGCATGGTGACTCACACCTGTAATCCCAGCACTTTGGGAGGCTGAGGCAGGTGGATCATAAGGTAGGAGATCAAGACCATCCTGGCTAATACAGTGAAACCCCGTCTGTACTAAACATGCAAAAAATTAGCCAGGCGTGGTGGCAGGCACCTGTAGTCCCAGCTACTCCAGAGGCTGAGGAGGAGAATGGCATGAACCCAGGAGGCAGAGGTTGCAGTGAGCCGAGATTGCCCCACTGTACTACAGCCTGGGTGACAGATCAGGACTCCATCTCAAAAAAAAAAAAAAAAAGAAAGAAAGAAAGAAAGAAAAAAAAAAAAAGAAAAAGAAAAAAAAATGCTAAAAGGTGTTGAAACAAAGACCAGAATGATTTAATTACGATATCTCTGTGAGATCACAATCATCTAGATGGACTGATTTGTAGGTGAATTCCTATTTCATAGCTACTTACTTTTGGCATCTAGAAAGTATGGCTATTTTACTGATGGAAATCAACAGCATCCATTGCATTGCTCAGCCACTTGAAGATCTTTCAGCTAGTGTTACTGTACTTTGTCTTACTAACTGTACCATAGTTGTAATGGATATTTTTTTCTTAGACAGGGTCTTGTTCTGTCACCCAGGCTGAAGTGCAGTGGTGTGATCACAGCTCATTGCAGCCTCCATCTCCTGGGCTCAAGTGATCCTCACATCTCAGCCTCCCCATAGCTGGGACCTCAAGTAATGCACCACCATTGCCTGCAAAGTTTTTTACCTTTGTTGTAGGGACAGGGTCTCCCTATGTTTCCCATGCTGGTCTCGAACACCTGGGCTCAAGGGATCCTCCAGCCTTGGCCTCCCAAAGCATTGGGAGCCCAGCTTGAAATGAGTCTTAGTGAGAGAGGTTTCCCTACCAAAATATTGATATCTACTGTAGAGGAGAATGTCTTCAACCACATTGGCAACAACCTCTCTGAGCACTCTAGAAGAGGTTTAAAAATTTATTTGTTAATGTATTCTTATAAGTGGAACACAATCTCCAGAAACTTAGATGGTCAAAACTTGAAATATATGTATATATCCCCAATATTTACCTTTTTCTAGATATAAAATATGTCATCTATGATTAGACTTTACTTCTCCAACATGGTTACATCTTGAAACTCAATGGGGAAGCATCTAAAACCCTTGTGCAGCAATCTTTATTTAACACCAAAAAATACAAGAAGTCTATGTTAGTACTATTAGGATGAATATAGCTGAAGATATCATATTAGACTCTTTGCTATCAATTTACACCAAACAGGTTAACACTACATATGTAGTTACAGGCACTAACTATCCCATAAATAGCAATGTCATGTTATTAATAGAGAGGCTTCCTAATGGGTTCTACATTCAATAAAAATATATCCTTTTATTTGGCATCTGTCCCCTTAAGGATTTAACAGAAAGCTAGCTTAATAGTAATGCAGAGGCTTAAGCCTTGACTGTTAAATTAGATTGACAAATGATTCTCTTAAATTGTCTCTGTCACTTCAAAATTTCCATTAAACTTATATAAACTATAAATTTATTATTTGTATTAATATCTACTATTTGGGGACCTATTCATGCAATTTTGTTTGTTTTTGAAAAATCTATAACTTACTGAGATATTCAAATATAAAAGAGGTGATCTGCCACTAATCTTATTAATACTTCCTGATTTCTTAGGATTTGATTGTTACCATTTCTGACAACTTTCAATAAAATTGGCAGTTTTTTTTTTTAATTATACTTTAAGGTCTAGGGTACATGTGCACAATGTTCAGGTTTGTTAAATACGTATACATGTGCCATGTTGGTGTGCTGCACCCATTAACTCATCATTTACATTAGGTATATCTCCTAATGCTATCCCTCCCCACTCCCCCCACCCCACGACAAGCCCTGGTGTGTAATATTTCCCACCCCATGTCCAGGTGTTCTCATTGTTCAATTCCCACCTATGAGTGAGAACATGCAGTGTTTGGTTTTCTGTTCTTGCAAAAGTTTGCTGAGAATGATGATTTCCAGCTGCATCCATGTCCCTACAAAGGACATGAACTCATCCTTTTCTACAGCTGCATAGTGTTCCATGGTATATATGTGCCACATTTTCTTAATCCAGTCTGTCATTGATGGACATTTGCTATTGTGAATAGTGCCACAATAAACATATGTGTGCATGTGTCTTTATAGCAGCATGATTTATAATCCTTTGGGTATTTACCCAGTAATGGGATGGCTGGGTCAAATGGTACTTCTAGTTCTAGATTCTTGAGGAATCTCAACACTGTCTCTTCCACAATGTTTGAACTAGTTTACAGTCCCACCCACAGTGTAAAAGTGTTCCTGTTTCTCCACATCCTCTCCAGCACGTGTTGTTTCCTGACTTTTTGATGATCACCATTCTAACTGGTGTGAGATGGTATCTCATTGTGGTTTTGATTTGCATTTCTCTGATGGCCAGTGATGATGAGCATTTTTTCATGTGTCTGTTGGCTGCATAAATGTCTTCTTTTGAGAAGTGTCTGTTCATATCGTTCGTCCACTTTTTGATGGGTTTTTTTTTTTTTCTTGTAAATTTATTTGAGTTCTTTGTAGGTTCTAAATATTAGCCCTTTGTCAGATTAGTAGATTGCAAAAATTTTCTCCCATTCTGTAGGTTGCTTGTTCATGCTGATGGTAGTTTCTCATGCTGTGCAGAAGCTCTTTAGTTTAATTAGATCCCATTTGTCAATTTTGGCTTTTGTTGCCATTGCTTTTGCTGTTTTAGACATGAAGTCCTTGCCCATGCCTATGTCCTGAATGGTATTGCCTAGGTTTTCTTCTAGGGTTTTTATGGTTTTAGGTCTAACATTTAAGTCCCTAATCCATCTTGAATTAATTTTTGTATAAGGTGTAAGGAAGGGATCCAGTTAATTGGGAGACTTGTATACCTGTGAATTAGAATGATTCTCAATTGCCATGAAGAATCAGAGGAGTAAATCTAGTAACTTTGTCTTCGAAAAAGTAAGATCAATGGCAGCACAGTTGAGGAGGTTGTGTAGATCTTCGATGAGTAGTTTTGAAAGTATACTAAAACGTAAGAATACCTTCTTTGAAGGTGTGAGGTCATTGTTTGATCTTTTGGAGGAGGGGCCACTGGAAAAGTTGCAAACATACTCTGAATTTGTCAACAGAAATAAAGTTGATATCTTTAAAAGCATAAAGAAAAATTGCCAATCTTCTAATTTAGTTTAGACAAATATATGCTGAACACCCATTGCGTATATCGCCTAGTTTATGTTTATTGTTATCAAGGAAAATCAAGAGGTAAATAAGACATAGTCCTGGATTTCAAGGTAACTTCAAGATAGTAACAAAGACAGGCATATTGATACATATTATTCAAGGCAGAAGAGAAGCTTAAAAAATGTGCATTGAGGCCGGGTGCCGTGGCTCCTACCTGTAATCCCAACAGTTTGGGAGGCTGAGGCGGGCGAATCACCTGAAGTCAGGAGTTCGAGACCAACCTGGCCAACATGGCAAAACCCCTTCTCTACTAAAAGTACAGAAAAATTTGCTGGGCATGGTGGTGTGTGCCTGTAATCCCAGCTACTCAGGAGGCTGAGGCAGGAGAATCACTTGAAACCAGGAGACAGAGGTTGCACTGAGCCAAGATCATGCCACTGCACTACAGCCTGAGCAACAGAGTGGGATTCTGTCTCAAAAAAACAAAAACAAAAACAAAAAGTGTTGAAATGAAAGAAGAGCAATTAAGTCTGACTAGCGCATTTAAGGAATACTGTATAAAGGAAATGCTACTTAAGTTTATCATTAAAGGATTAATAAAAAAAATTAAATTGGAAAGAAAAAAGCAGAGAATTCCAAGATGGCAGCATAGTACAAGCAAAATGGAGATAAGAATGTGCATAGTGAGCTTGAGACATGAGATATGAAGATGCAAGAAGCAAAGATCTGGATGATTAAGGTTAGAAACACATAATGTTGACTGACCAAGCCTTTAGGAAATATTCCAAAAAGACATAAAATTCAGTAGACAATCAACAGGTAAGATTAATGACTTTGTCAGTCAGTCAACTTGTGATGGTTAATACTGAGTATCAATGTGATTGGATTGAAGGATGCAAAGTATTGCACCTGGGTGTATCTGTGAGGGGGTCAGCAAAGGAGATTAACATTTGAGCCAGTGGACTGGAAGAAGCAGACCCACCCCCAATCTGGGTGGGCACCATCTAATCAGCTGCCAGCATGACTAGGATAAAAGCAGGCAGAGGAACGTGGAAAGACTAGACTGGCTGAGTCTTCTGCATATATCTTTCTCCCGTGCTGGATGCTTCCTGTCCTTGAACATCAGACTCCAAGTTCTTCAGCTTTTGGACTCTTAGACCTCTGACCACAGACTGAAGGCTTCCCTACTTTTCAGGTTTTTGGTACTCGGACTGGCTTCCTTGCTCCTCAGCTTGCAGATGGCGTATTGTGGGACTTCACCTTGTGATCATGTGAGTCAATACTCCTTAATAAACTCCCCTTTATATATACATCTATCCTATCAGTCCTGTCCCTCCAGAGAACCCTAATACACTACTGTAACAAAGTACCATTGACTGGGTGGTTTATAAACAACAAAAATTTATTTCTCATAGGTTAGAAGTCCAAGAAGTTTAGAAGTCCAAGATCAGGATGAGGTTCTGGTGAGGGCTCACTTCCAGTTTGGAGCCTGCCAACTTCTCCTTGTAGTCTCACCTGGCAAAAAAAAAAAAAAATCAAGCTAGCTCCCTGGCTGCTTCTTATAAGGACATTAACTCCATTCACGGAAGCTCCACTCTCATGACCTAATTACCTCCCATGGGTCTCATCTACAAATACCATCACACTGGAAATAAGATTTCTACATATGAATTTTGGGGGACACAAATGTTCAATTCATTACAATTAAAGAATATTAATAAACCATGCAAGAGGTCCTCAGCTAGGGAAGTATCATAAAAAATGTAAAAGAAGAAACATGTTTGAGCTATATTATTAATATTGAATTTACTTGACTTGGTAGAACTTAAAAATTTACAAGATTTCCAGTCTTGATGACAGAATGATTCTTGTACCATTGCCAACATAAGAAACACATACAAGAGAAACAACATGCTTTTGGATGAAGGGATATGATGAATTTATATGTGGATATACTGAGCAGCAGTGTTTTGGAATAGTTATGTGAAAGCACTAAATTGATACTGTATTTAGACATGTATTTATCTGTTTATGTATTCAAAATACACTTTAAAACTCAATAACATACTCTGCAATAAAGTGAAATCAGATCTAATACAATTGACTATTGGGGCCTGAACTCTGGGACTCCACATCGGCAAGCTACCTAGGCTTATCTTGGTCATTTCCTTATCCTTGCACTAAGTTCTCATTTTATGAGATTGGGCTTTTTGTATGTTACTTATAGAATTATAATGTGTTTGATATTTATCAAGCATCTATTATGTGTTGGGCACTCTTATAGGCACTAGGGATAGAAAAACGAACAAGATAACACAGTCCTTATCTTTATGGAAGTTAATATTCTAGTGGGGGAAATAGAAAATAAACACAATAATAAGTAATACAATTTCAGGTAGTAAAGAAAAAGCACTATGATTAAAAAATGGTAGGAGTGTGTTACTTCAGATGTGGTGGTCAGAGAACCTTTGATGATATGACATGACATGACATGACATGATAGAATTGAAGGTCATAAAATAATCAGTTAAAGATCTGGGGTATAAACAATCTAAGTAGCAGGAATAAAAAAAACAAAGATTCTAATACAGTAATAAATTCAGACCGGGCCGGGCACAGTGGCTCACTCCTGTAATCCCAGCACTTTGGGAAGCCAAAGTAAGTGGATCATCTGAGGTCAGGAGTTCAAGACCAGCCTGGTCAACATGGCAAAACCCTATCTCTAATAAAAATACAAAAATTAGCCAGGCATGGTGGTGTGCCTCTGTAATCCCAGCTACTCGGGAGGCTGAGGCAGGAGAATTGCTTGAACCCGGGAAGCAGAGGTTGCAGTGAGCTGAGGCCCCATCACTGCACTTCAGCATGGGGGACAGAGCAAGACTCTGTCTCAAAAAAAGAAAAAAAAAAAAAGTAGAGTGTTTTCTAAGAACAATAAGAAGGCCAGTGAGGGGTTCGGAGTAGCAGCACATTAGGAAATGAGTCTGGAGAGTTATATAGAATGCTCAAGCAGATATATAGAACGCCAATACAGGGCATTCCAGAGTATAATAAGGTGTTTAGATTTTGCTATTAAGTTTAATGGGATGCTTTTGTGCAGAATGGTAATAATGCTATGATTTAAATTTTTAGGAGTATTCCTTGGTTCCTTGGTGGTTGATAGAGTATAAGAGGGCAAGTGTAGAATCATGGAGTCAAGTTGAGAGGTTACTATAATAGTCTAGGTGAGTGATAATGACTACTTGGAATGGGTGGAAGTGGTTGAGGTAATAGGACATGGTCTGATTTAGGGCATATTTTAGACTCAAAAGTGACATGACTTGATGATGGGTTGGGTGTGAGGAAAAAAAAATCAAGAATAATTCTTACATTTTTGGAATGAGCATCTGGGGGCATTGTGATAACATTTATTAAGATGGAGAAGATGAAAGAGGGAGAGGTGTAGGTGAGAAGAGGAAGGCAAAACCAAGATTTCCCTTACAAATATGCTAACGTTGAGATGTTTAAGCAAACATCCAAGAGGAATGTTGAACAGGCAGTTGCATATAAAAGTCTGACCCTCATGAGAGACATTGGAGCTAGAGACATTGAGTTGGGAGTAATCAATATTATGCTGGATAGCTTCTGTTTCTTCTCTAGTTCCCCTTTATCTATTCACAGGAGTCAACTATGAATTCTCTTGCCCTCTGGATTTTTATTAGTTTCTGCCAAAGGGAAGTTCTTGCAGTGGAAAGGAAGGAAGAAGTTGACATATTTATTCCTTTCTATGGTATTTTCATGGGCTGTCTGGTTCCCTCAACCAAATGTCATAGCTCCCGCCAAATGGCCCTTTCTGTCCAGCTTTCCCTACTTCCAGTGTACACCCCTTTCCTTATCCTTTCATCCCTAGGAGTGGTAGCAGATCCCCTGATATTTCTTATTCTAGGTATTTCATTCTCTCTTATGATTTCCCTACCCCCTGCTCACCCTTTGTAAATATATCTTTATTAAACACTCCTTTATTATCCTAATTTTAGTATGCCATCTGTTCCCTGCTGAGACAGAAAATAAAACAGTGTTTTCCTGGTTCCCTCCCTATACTCTAATAAGAATAATACAGTGATTGCTATTGGAAGTGACCCCAGGAACTGACTCTCAAATGAGATTCTGGGATTATGTTCCACATGTTTGAAAAGTAAATTGATAATCCTCTTGTTAGGGAAGTGGAGGGGATGGGGCATGGGCAATGCATGGCATACAGCAGCATTATGTTTACCCAAATCACCAGTGGATGGGGCAAGGTATTGAGCAATTAAGTAAAGTAGCTATGGCATTTATCACTGTGGCAACAATGGTTATTGTAAAGATAGTGGCATCAGCTGGCTTATTTTGGTGGCCCTAAGGAATGTATAAAGAAAAAAATAAATATCAAACTGCAATTATACATAGAAAAATCAAGTCACTAGTAGCAATGAAGGAGTCCTTCATCTCCTGAAGTTGGAAAGATATGACTGAGAATCAAGCCCATGGCTGGAATGTAAGAGCTGAAAATTTGATAGCCAATTAAACCCACTAGGTCTTTTATACCAAGGTAAAGGAGCTGGTAGAAAGGTGAAAAATCTCATGTGTTGAAATAGGTACATTTGGGTAGACAAAAATGAGGCTGAGAACTTCAGATGGGTATATCACTTGTCCTTGCCTTTCCAGCAGAGGCAGCCTCCCCACCAAGTATTTGAGGGAACCAGCCTTTTAATGGCTGGGTCTAGGTAGTTGCCTCTCAGCCTGGTGCTTGTCCTTTCCTAGGATTAATTTCTACCACCCTTAATAATGGGTATTAGACTCTGATATAGTCCAAAAGAGGAGTACAAGGCTGGGAGGAAGAAATATCCTATACCACGAAAGACTTGTAGAACCTCATTAATTTCTATTGGCAGGAATCTGGAGAGCATACAAGGAAGTACATTATATGGCTGTTTGACCAAGGAAGAAAATATATAAGGCTGGATTAGGTTGAATTTACTGATAAGGGTTTATTCACTCAGGATTTTGGCTCAAATGTGTTGTCTTGAGCACCTAGGAGTTAAGTCTACTAAGTTGGTTATTTAAAATGTGGAATCTGTCAATAGCGGGGTAAATTAAATGAGTTTAAATGATGTAACTTCCTGGATACAACATAGAAAAATCAAGTCTCAGGAAAATGGGAATGCTGGAATGGATTTATTATGTGCTACTGGTCAGCCAATCTTCACTTGTATCACCCAAAAAGGCCCCAAGGACATGCCCTTTACCAAGACTTTTTAAAATGAATCTATTGGTAAAGAGGGGTATTATTACCCTTGAAAACTGAAGTAATGTTCTACGTTGGCTGTTCTCTAGAGGTGATGGTAGAGCATGGTACAATGGAATTAGATTTCTTGATGACAATGGGAATAATAGGATGCCAGAGACTCAGAAGTCAAGTAGAGGTGCTTACTCATTACAGATCAAATGGGCACAATTATCATAATAAGCCACAAAGATGGAGTAGTAATCAGGAAGTTTGACCTTCAGAGATCTTTGGCATCAGCTATTCGATCACAAGGTCCTTAAAACAAAATAAAAGGACTGTCAAACAAGGAGCTGTTTGGTCTACATGAGGAGAAAAAATCCTAGGAGGTTTGGTGGGCTAAATATTAACTCAATTTATAATAGTGGAGATTTACTTTTTCTTACTTTGTTCTCAGACCAAAGCCAATTTATAAGAGACCTTAGTTTGAGAAGGCCAGATCTATAAGGAATGATCTGGCGATCAGATCAAAGACACATAGTATGAGCCTTCCTCCATACCTGACTTAGGGTTACCTGTTGCTACTTAATAATTACGCACTGGAGCAGTGGGTTTTAAACTTAAGTGTGCATCAGAATCATGCAGGTGGCTTTTAGAACATAGATTTCTGGGTCTCACTGATTCAGTAAGTTTGGGGTGGAGACCCCAGAATTTATATTCCTAACAAGTCCTCAGGTGACACTGAAGCTGGTGGTTTAGGGATCATAACTTCAGAATCCCTGCACTGGAGAACTACACACTTAATGGGATTATTGGATACTGTCTCTTAAATGATACTAATCCCCAGAGACCTAAAACACCATGCAGGTCCAATGGTCAGAGTTGAGACTTACAGATATAAGTAAAATATTAGTCCAAGTCTATTTCAGAAGGTGTTCTGAGGGACTTCAGATCCATTTGTTTATAGGCCAAGAATGTATAGTGAGAATAAGAAAACCTAATAAATAATTTCCTGATGTGGAGTGGGCTTTATTGCAGAATAAAGTCCAAACTGAAGCCCCTTTTATTGCCTGCCTTTCCTAAGATAGTAAGCTAAAAGTCCACAGGATGTGCTACCCCAAATGCTTGAGCAATTACAGAGATGGTATGAATATCCCCGTTTTATTCACTTGCATAGTAGCGTATGCAAAAGTCAGATGGGTCTTTGATGATGAGGATATATTATCAGAAACGTAATCAAGCGATGATACCAATCACATCTGAAATTCTCAATATAATATCTTTACTGGAGGAAATCAGTATGGTCCCTGACACCTGTGACTTAACAAACACATTTTCCCCTCCCTCCATTAGTAAAGATGAAAAGAAGCTCTTTCCTTCACATAGCAGGAATATCAATATGCCTTTACTCTCTTGACTTAACCTACCTCAACTCATCCCTTGTTCATCTTAATATGGTCTGCAGAGAACTTTATTGCCTTGATACATCACAGAAAATGATGGGGCATATTAAATCAGAAGACAACATCTTAAATGTAAGAGACAACTGTCCCAAAGGGTTGTAAATAAACCCCATGAAAATGCAGGAACTCGTCACTTTGGTGAAGTTGCTAGGGATATAGTGGTCTAGACCGTGTCAGCAGATCCTCTTTAAAGTAAGAGTTGATTTGCTGCACTTTCCAACACAATGAAAGATGCACAATGTTTGATGCACACATTTGGACTTTGGAAAAAACATATAACACATTTGGGCACGCTACTTTCATGAATTTAGGGGATAACCTTAACATTACAAGATTTGAGTGGGTCCCAGAACAAGAAAAATCTCTATAACTTGGCCTTATGACCTAAAAAACCCAATCTTACTGGGTTTTAGAAGTATCAGTGGTAGACTGATACATCCACTCCATTTCCACTTTGATCTGTAACCCAGGAGGCTAAACTATGCTAACTGATCAACAAGTTCTTTTGCTCGTTACATGAAGGTTCTGGAAATTTCCAGTAGGAGAATCAGTGTGGACCCATATAAATTTTGAGTAAAATGCCCTCTTTCACTAACAAACTAGTCTCTGAAGAAAAAGCAGCCATTTACTTGCTATCATACCCAGTAGAGAACAAATACCTGACCGTAAATATCCACGGTATTATCCATCCCAATTGCTCATTTTTAACTGATGCTATATAATTTGTGGAACTAGCTGGGTATGGTTGCTCACATGTGTAATACTAATGCTTTTGAAGGCTGAGGCTGGAGGATCACTTAAACCCAAGAGTTTGAAACCCTGGGTTAAATTTTTTTTTTTTTTTTTTTTTTTAACATTTAAAAAAAATTAGCCAGGCATGCTGGAACATGCCTATAGTCCTGTAGTCCTAGCTACTAAGAAGGCTGGGACAGGAGGATTGCTTGAACCTAGGGGGTCAAGGCTTGAACCTAGGAGTTCGAGCTATTATCACACCATTGCACTCCAGCTTGGATGACAGATTGAGACTCTGTGTCTAAAAATAATAATAATTATATGTTATTTAACCACCTTTCCCTCTACTCACACCTATGATGTCATGGGCAGTTCCTTACGACATGTTCCAGCAGGGATCTCAGGTCTAGCTACAGAAGTACAAATGCAGTGACTATGTTTTACGTTATTTAACTCTATCCTCTATTCCCCTGCTACTTTATATGAACAACACTGGTAATTGCTAATGTTTCAGATTTCGTGTGAGAGCATGACCAAACTGAGCGTATGACCAAACTGAGATCATGCAGTATGATAAATTCCTTAGAACGGATTGATTTTCAGCAGCTGACAGTACAGCATCTGATGGAATTTTGTGTGCTGTTTTAGTTTCCTCTGCCTGCTGTAACAAATTACCACAAACTGTATGGTTTAAAAACAACTGTGTGGTGGCTCACGCCTATAGTCCCAGCACTTTGGGAGGCTGAAGCAAGTGAACCGCTTGAGCTCCGGAGTTTGAGACCAACTGGGGAAACATAGTGAAACCTTGTCTGTCCTAACTGGGCATGGTGAGCCAGGTGTGTTGGAGGTTTAAAGAGTGAGGAGATGTGAAATAGCTTTTACTGGATTTTTATTTTGTTTTATTAGATTTAGGGAAAACAAATTGAACAAAAAAAATTAGTAGGATTCTGAGAAAAATACAGGGAAAATAAAACCTCTGCATGTTCAGGGCCTTGCCCAGTACTTGGCACGTATTAGGAGATTCATTAATTTATTTGCAAATATTTACCATACAACTACTGTATGTTGAGCACTGTTATAGGCATCACAGATATAGCAAAAAATATTAAAAAATAAAAATAAAATCCTTGCCTGCTCTTTGATATGTTAGATCAGATTTTGGCAGATTTTGTTAAGGAGCATATAGTACATATATATTGAAGTTTTGTGAGTCACGTGTTTTTTGTTTTAACTATTCAACTCTGTCATTGCAACACAAAACAAGTCATAGAGAATACATTAAAAAATGCCCTAGGTTGTGTTCCAATAAAACCTTACAAAAATAAGTGGCAGGTTGAATTTAGCCCATGGGCCATTGTTTGCCAAACTTTATGTTAGAGGGTGATTGGTGCAATGAAGACAAAAGAGCACAGAAGAAGATGAGGAGTACTTGAGGGGACGGCATCATTGTAAAGGTGATGAACAGGTGAAGTTATGCCAAGAAGGTATCATTTATGCAAAGGCTGGGAGGAGGTGAAGGATCAAGCCATGTAGGTGAGTGTTCCCGGAGAAGACTGCCAGTGTAAAAGTTCTTAAATAGGACGGCATCTTGTATGTTTGTAGAGTAGCAAGGCAGTTGAGCAGAAGGAGTAAAGGGGGAGTAATAGTAGATGAGACCTGGAATTTAAAAGTGAGGAGGATAATATAAGGCCTTGTAGATTACTGTAATGATGCAAAGTAAAATGGAGCATCATTAAAGGGTTTTGACTAGGGGACTGCCATGATTTGACTTGTTTTAACAGGCTTAATTTGGCTGATGTGTTGAGGGGGGCAAGGCTGAATCTTAAAAAATAATTTTTAAACAAATGGATGAACAAACAACAGATTAATAAGAATGTATATCACTCAGTTGAATATTTGAGATTGGAAATATAAATTTGGAGTCACTAGGAGAGAATGTAGATGCTAGAAACAGAATGAATGAAAATTTTCATTAGAACCCGAAAGAATAACCAAATGAGGGGTTGAAAGAGAAAGAGGAGCTAGTGAAGAAATGGAAAAAGAGTAATTAGATCTATGTTTGGCATTTACTGTTTTTCATGTCCTCAGTAGTTCAGTGGATGACGGGATGATTGTAATAATTTTTTCTACATAATGAAATTTAAATAAATTTGTTAATAAAAACAAGGGAAAAGATAAGAGGGTAACTTAAGTGGAAAGCAGTATATATCAGAGGAGTTAATATTTTTCTACATCTTGCTTCATATCGGTAAACCAACTAAATAATTTCATTAGGAGCACAATGTCTACCTAAGCAGTTCATTCATTCATTAATGTTTATTAGCCATTGACTATTTGCTAGACACTGTGAAAGGCACTGATCTCTTCATTACAATCCACCACATTCTGTTGGAAATCAGTCACGACATTGACACATAATATTATTCACCCATCTAAGAGGGATTTCGGAAGATTCTAAGGAAATTAAGAAGTTAATATATTTATGTAACTAGTCAAAATAAAAAGTTAAATAAAATACCACTGGCTTTTTGCATTTCGACTGTACTTGCTCTGAGTACCATAGTCTTTCCAAATATTAACCAAGGAGTTTGTAAGTAAAAGAAAACAATATGACAAAGTCAAAAAGTCAAGAGCAGAGATGAAACAAAGTTATACAAGAACTGTTATTAGAGTAGAATAAATGGAATTCAGGTCACACAATATCTCAATTCTATTTACCTATTATTCACATTTTCTGGTAAGTATCTTATTTATAGATACACATATAAAAACATAATTTTTGATAAGACATTAAACATGTTTTAGTGCTCCTTGATTTTAAACTTCTAAATATAGCTTTCTTCGCTTCTTAGCTGTCTAGAAATATGCTGGCCCATGCGACCTTTTACTATCATTTACTTATTCTCTTAAAAAGTCGGTAGTCCCAGGTTTCAAATTTTCTTTTGTAATACACAGTTAAATCTTTGAACTCGAATATTGAATAAACTCTTGAATGACTTTGAGCTCTGGACGCCGAGCTTGGTAACCTTGAACCTCCCATAAATTGGGGAAAACCTCTAAAGCAGCCAAAACAAAGCTCTTGACTTTCTAAATATAACATTTGTTTGACTCCTTGACTTAATTGTGAACTCTTGTTTTTCCTTGACTGGTTTGCCACTATCATTTGAAGTTAACCTTTTCTCTACTTAGTTGAAAATTGTGCTTCAATGGATTAAAAGACAAAACTGCATTCCTTCTAATTAAATCTAAGAAAATCTCTAAGATGTGCCTTAAAAAAACAAAAACACATGTGAATGTTAATTTTCCTAACTTATAATCAAGGGTAATGAATCCTCCCTTTAACGATTTGATCTCCATTTCAGTCTGACAATAAATTCAGTATGTTATTTAAATTCTAACTTCAATTTTAGTTTTTATCTCATCAATCTTCATCTTTATTTTTTAGTCTTTAAAACCTATTTTTCATTTCGTGGCATTTAAAAATGAGAACGCCGGCCGGGAGTGGTGGCTCCCGCCTGTAATCCCAGCACTTTGGGAGTCCGAGGCCCGTGGATCACGAGGTCAGGAGATCAAGCCCATTCTGGCTAACACGGTGAAACTCCGTCTCTACTAAAAAAATACAAAAACATTAGCCGGGAGTGGTGGCAGGGGCCTGTAGTCCCAGCTACTCGGGAGGCTGAGGCAGGAGAATGGTGTGGACCCGGGAGGGAGGCGGAGCTTGCAGTGAGCCGAGATTGCGTCACTGCACTCCAGCCTGGGACACAGAGCAAGACTCCGCCTCAAAAAAAAAAAAATAAATAAAAATAATAACAATAATAATAATAAAAATAAAATAAAATAAAATGAAAAATGAAAAATGAGAAAGTTACACATGCTTTTTGTAACAAAACCAATCAATATAGAATTGTGTAAAATAAAAAATAAAAACTGGGTGCAGTGGTTCACATCTATAAGATTGAAGTGGGAGGATCACTTGAGCCCAGGAGTTCAAAACCAGCCTGAGCAACGTAGTGAGACCACGTCTCTACAAAAAATTTAAAAAATTAGCCGAGTGTGGGTGTTGTGGCTTGGGCTTGTGGTCCCAGCTACTCAAGAGGCTGAGGTGGGAGAACTGCTAGGGTCCCAGGAGGTCGAGGCTGCAGCAAGCTGTGATCATGCCACTGCATTCCAGCCTGCAAGAGATGGGAGACAGAGTGAGACTCTGTCTCAAAAAAAAAAAAAAAAAAAAAAAAAAAAAAGCTCTTGCCCTTCTCTTAATCCCCAAACCACTTCCTGGAGGTAATTATTATACAATTTGGTAATGCAATGGTTTTCATGTTCTATACAGTTTGCTCCATATGCAAACATATACGTACTTAGATATACTCTTACAAGTTGTGTTTTAAAATTACTGTATTATGTGCAGCAAAAATAAACACTATTAATAAGTGAATGATGAATTGTTAATGAATGATAGATAAACATCACATCTTATGTCTCATGAGATGCTTGAATATTTTTAAATTATGGCTACAGGCCGGGCGCCATGGCTCATGCCTGTAATCCCAGCACTTTGGGAGGCCAAGGCCAGTGAATCACAAGGTCAGGAGTTCGAGACCAGCCTGGCCAATATGGTGAAACCCCCAACTCTACTACAAATACAAAAATTAGCTGGGCGTGGTGGTGGACTCCTGTAATCCCAGCTACTTGGGAGGCTGAGGCAGGAGAATCGCTTGAACTCGGGAGGTGGAAGTTGCAGTGAGCTGAGATCGTGCCATTGCAGTCCAGCCTGGGTGACAGAGTGAGACTCAGTTTCAACAAATAAATAAATAAATGCATAAATAAATACATAAATAAAGGCTACAGTATTGGAAAACTTTTCTTCTCCTTTTTGTATTATAGAGCATAAATAAAATGTCTTTTTAAACTTTTACAAAAGTATTTAATAGTCACATAAATATTTGTTCAGACAAACAGTAACAAATGATACTTTGTATTACTTTTCATTTTCAAAAAGATTGCTATTAGATATTTTGTACTTAATAGTTATAAACTATTCAAGTGGACTCAAAATGTAAATGAAAAAAATACAGCAGTAATAAGAGGAGGACAAGTGAAAATTTCCTTAGATCGTGTTAGCATTTTTAACATGTTATTTATTGACTCTCTTTCTAAATAGACCATTCTGACATTATATAATTTTAAGTATGGATCCAGTACATTCTACTGCACCACTTTCTATAAAAGAACATAGAAATAATGTGGGCTCTGTGTTTTTGCCAGTTATGAACGAATTACATTGATTTGGTTTATACCATATATGTAGTATCTCTTTAGGACTTATTCTATATATATCAAAACATTAATTTTGAAGCAGTAAGCTTCTGTAAGTGCTTGTGGATTCATAACATACTGGGTGCCTTGCAACGAAATATATATTCAGTTCTCAGCATTATTGGTGTTTCCAATTTCAATAACTATAATATTATCACCTTTGGACGTTTATGGCATCTTTCATCCGTGGATCTTAAAGGGCTTTACAAACATTAATTCACACAACATTCTCGTGAGGTACAGAAATATCATTAACCCGATATTACAGATGAGGAAACAAGCGCAGAAAGGTTAATAATATGTGCACCACCTTCTACTTGTACAGTGCCTTTGATTCAGGGATTTCTAAGTACACTGGAAGTTTTATGATGCTGGTATAAAAGAATAGAATTAATACAACTTATAGATTAATTCTTAGCATACTTTTATCATATAGCATGCAGTTTCTAGAAATTGCCTCCATATTAGAGATTGATAATAATATTTATCTTATATTCAAATTGTTTTCCATTATAATTAGGAATCATGAATATGAACTTACCCTTAATTTTATATCTAGTTTGAAGATGTGTGTGGATGATTATACTACATATGCAACAGAATATATAAAATTGTGTCTTGTATTAAAAAAAAAGAAACCTCAAAATTAATCTAACACACAATGACATGGTTCCCAAGTTTGTTGCTGTATGCTTTTTTAGGCATGAGTGGTTACTCATTTATATTAAAAACAGTAAATAAATAATTTAATTTTTACTGTGTACTTTTATGGTTTTCATCTTCTTTTTTAACCTTTTCATGTCTAAACTAGTTTTAACCCTACAATGTAGAGGTCAGACCTCAAAACTCACAAGTTGCACTACAATTCATTATGGTTACAAAAACAAGAGACTTAGATGTGAGTTACCCAAAGCCAGAGTTTTCTCTATCACTGATTTCCTAAAATCATTAGAGCTCAGGTTTTGAGTGCATCTTCATATATCTTTCCCTTTCTAATTCTTTTCACTGTTGGAATTTACTAAGAAATCCTTTAGTATTTTCCTGCTTTTGCTTGCCACCACCTTCTTAGAAAGATTGTTTATAGCTTCTGTGTCCTCAAGAGCTCAAGGTACTGTGCTGTGCACTGGGAATACAGGGCTATACAAGACAGATTGACTTAAAGCAGCTTATAGTCTGGTGGAGATAGACATTGGACAAGAAATTATAATCGCATTAATTACATGACCATGCAAAATCTCTGTGAAACAAATCTATAAATGGTTAACCCGGAGGCTGACAGCACAATTGTCACTTAAGAGGGAAGAAATGAACTTGTGAGTCTATTGTAGTTGCAGTTCAAGGGAAAATAAAATACCTTGATTACTTGATTATTGTTGATAGATTCTGAAACATGGATTGCTGGAGTAGAGACCAGCTGGGATGGGGACTTGTGCTTATTCATACAGGAAAGGCTTTATGTCTGAGACTGGCTAAAGTATCTTGACATACCTCAGAAGTGCCTAAAATTTGCTTTTAAAGAAGCTGGCTGGGATGCTTGCATAAAAATAAAGGTAACTGATATATCAGAAAGAAAGCTCATATAAGAGAAGAAATATTTTTGCTTTTCTTTTCCCTTCACTATGCATGCATACTCATGTATATCTCTCCCTGCCAAGACAGTTACTTCTACTGCTGCACACCCTCTTCCTTCATCATGGCTTTCTGGAAATCTCTGTAAATCTTTATTTCATCTCTTCCTTCTTTAACCTGATCTAGCAATGAGGAACTGGTGCTGAATGCTCTTGGACTTTTTTTTTTTTTTTTTTTTTTTTTTCTGTTTGGCTTATCTTTATCCCTGAGCAGGGAAAAACTGCTACTAAAGAAGAAAAAAAGGTTCCAAAAATGTGGTTGTTAGCACCAATGCAATTTTGCCTCAGGTCAGCACACTTTACCTCAATTGTGCACAAGCATACTTGGGGTGACATGTAGGTACACATATGTTGAAAAGAATATTGTTCACAATATATTTCATTGAGAGATGGCAAGAACATCACCATTGATGTACCCGAGATTTTTACAGATGGGTACACAGATTTTACATGTTATGCTTAATCTCAACAAATTAAGTCAAAAGCCATATTTTTTTTAAAGGATAGCTCCTCAGTATTGGCCTGATATCATCAGTAGGCTGAGCTGTTTCTAATGTGATAGAAGTTAAGCCTTGCACTCCCTTATGGGATTTTACAAACATGTTAAGTAGGCAAAAGAAAGAAAGATTGATGAATAGGACTAAAGTCATACAGCTAGAGAGAGATGGAAACAGAAACAGATTCAGTTTGCATTGCTATTCTCTATATAAATGGAACTCAATCCCAAAACGTGGTTAAACATGCAGGCTTTAAAATCAGGTAGACCTGAATTCAAACCCTATTGTAGCTACTCAAACATATGCATCCTAGTGCAATTTATGTCAACTCTGAGCTTCCATTTCTTCATCTTTAAAATAGAGTTAAAATTACTTTATATGGGAACTCAGAGGCTTAAAGTGTAAGTGCCCCAAAGTGTAAATAACTCCCAAGGAAGTTATCCTTACCATTTCTCATTTATATGAAACCTATATAACAGGTATCTAGAAATACCAATCTTATTCCTCTGGTTATACAAGGAGTCTCAAAATGAATAGCATAAATTCCAATTAATAATTCCTAATCCAACTCACCAGAATAAAATGAATGACTGGGTCCTAAATAATCCTCTGTCACCATATTTATTATCAACACAGTAGTATATGGGATATTTGTAACTGATTTATATTATTTATTTATTTTATTTTATTTATTTTTTTGAGATGGAGCCTCAGTCTGTTACCCAGGCTGGAGTGCAGTGGTGTAATCTTGGCTCACTGCAACCTCTGCCTCCCAGGTTCAAGCCATTCTCCTGCCTCAGCCTTCTGAGTAGCTGGAATTACAGGCACGTGCCACCACGCCAGGCTAATTTTTGCATCTTTAGTAGGAATGGATGTTGGCCAGGCTGGTCTCAAACCCCTGAACTTAGGTGATCGCCTGCCTCGGCCTCCCAAAGTGTTGGGATTACAAGTGTGAGCCACCGCGCCCGGCCTAGATTTATATTATTTATTGACCCAACCTAATGAATCCTGATATTCCATATTTGAATCATCTTATAATGTATTTTCGTTTTTAGGAAATGTAAATTACTTACCCAAGGTCACACAGCTTGTCCTTGTCCGTTGGAAAACGCAGAAGAGTTTAGGTCTTATGATTTCTAATCTAGGGCCTTACCTACCAGATCACCCAGCTTTTGAACACACTTAACAGGTTTATCACTCTCTAAGCTTAAGAAAAACCTCACTAATATCGTTAGAACATACCAGGTCTTCTTTTCCATATTCATTTATGTACACGGATCAGCTCATTCTTTTCAAATGCCAGGGATGTATTGCTCACTGGAGGAACTCCAGTACCCAGCGGTCTTTAATGTAAAAGGCAAACCTTTCCACTAATGAGCAGTTTGTCTAGTGTTCTTAACCTTATCAGCAGCTCTTCAAGTGATAAAGGCTTAACTATTATGCACCGAAAGGTGTTGATAATTCTCAATCTTCATGCAGAAAATGGCTCTTTTGTCACTTCTTACAGTCTACTGTTAAACTTAGCATACTGCTTACAAATTACCTTTCCTGTTCTGCAAAGCAGTCAGCTGGAAGTATTGGTGGGCCGGCAGCAGGTGGAGCCTCCTCCTGTCAGGACAAGAATGATACCTGCTGCTTAATAGAAAAAGAACCATCTGCAGTTTAATGATGTAGACCTGTCCCAGGAAATAGACTGGGTTTAAAGACAAGGTAGAGGGAAGAATATTTTTTTCAAAATAAGAAAAGTGAGGTTGACTATTAAAGACTGTACAAATAGAACTGAAGGCTAGAGGTTTTACCAGCTGAAACATTAGTGCATAGTGACTAAAATGATTTTATTCCTTTGCTACTGGAATTCCCTCAAGTACAGTGGGGCCTATAAAGCCAGCCCACAGCTCATAGGGCCTTTCCTCCATCAGCTTCTGGAATGAAGAGTGCAGGACAACATTGTCTCCATGTTGCTGCAAGAGAAACAATAAAAGCTTGATCAGCTGAATGCTTAAATATGGCTGAATGTTTGATGAGATGAAGATGTAATTTTGTCTATGTTCCCTAAGGATCTGGATTAAATATGACTACAGGGCCTAATCAAATAGCTAGTCACTGAACAACGGTCCCAACTGCATTTTTCATTCTAGGCATGCCTTTCTTTCCCCCCCTCCTCCAAGTACATTACTTATTCACTGGTTTGTCAGCAGTGTGCATTATTAGCGCTTGAGAGATAAAACTTTAAGTGTTGCTCCCAATTAGCACAACAGTGACCACGCACCATGCTCTGTGCTTAATGCCTGCTCTCAGAGAGGAGCTGGTTTTGAAGGTCTGAGGTGGAGGAGAAAAAAAAAATGAAACAGCTTAAGCATTCATTTTGAGTGGAGAGACAGCTCCTATTAACATTTAACAGCATTTGTGCAACTTGGTGCGGAGGTTATGATGCAAATGAGGAGGAATTAAAAGTGGCCAGGGGTTTGTCATTGATGGATTGCAGTCTGGCGGTGTTCACACTTCTGCCGTGTCCATCAGAAGCGATTACTGTGTAATTAAACCTTATTTCTCTACTCTTCAGTGCATAATTACTTTGTGAATGTAACCATCATCTAAAAAAGCTACCAAAATGCTTTAGCATTTAGTCTAGCAGTCATTTCCCTAGCTTGTGTCAGATATAACCATCAGACAGTGCAAAAGAACTGTCACTTTTAATAAGAGGCAAAAAATTAAATGAAACAGTATGCTTATTACAGGAAAATTAGGCGTTCAAGTGGTAGAGTCCTTTTCTGCTATTTGCATAATTTATTCTTTTTTGTCCCTCACACCAGAAGCTTCAGGCAATTTTCTTCACATTTAAATAGATCGCACATTTAAGGCTACTTAAGGAAAATTATCACTTTGCATATTTTAATTGTTGTAAAGAAAGTGAATAGAAGAGGTCTGCAGCTTGGACTCTTGAGTCGGTCAGATGCTCAACTGTCTGATTCTGGAGCTCCCCACTGCTGCACTAGAGATAACCCTATAGTTCACAGCCATCCACTTGCATTTCATCAGCATGCAAATGCAGCTCCAAGCACTACAATAAGTGGATCTTTGATATTTACAAACTAGCCATTAATAACTAAAACGTAATTTGTTTGACATAACTTTAGATTCTCTTATCGCTGTGCCTTCTTTTTTTTCTTTTTCAGAGAAAACCTAAGTCTTTTACATTTAGAAAAACTGAGACAGTCCACTCAAACTGAGTCATGTTCTACAGGTTCCAGAAATACGATTTGCTACAAAATTATATCAGTTCCTTTATTTTGGCAAGGCAGCCAACATTTCAAGTTTTTTTGTTGAATTTGGACTCACTTTTAATCAAACAAAAAATTCAACAAAAAACTCTTTCCCCCATAAGAATTATAGCAAGCCAATGATGTTTCAAATGAATGATTCAGTTACCAAGGGAAGCATGTAACATTTCAGTATGCTTGTGTTGTAATTCAAAAAGATGAGAGCAACAGTACAGGGCATTGCAGAGCAAACGCTGTAAATAGGCTAATGCCTGTACAAACTGTTAATTATGAAACTGGTGAAAAGTTAAAAGGAGATTCCAGTGAAAACTTTGATCAAAACATACTCAGCTTATTTATTGTACTTAAGTGGGTTAAAGAATCTCAGTGGTATAATTTGCTTAGTTTTCATTACCAATTAAAAGAAAATCCAAAGAGACAGAAAACTGAAGTCTTCATTTTGACAAGACAGCAATGCTTTAAAGTATATTCAAATGCGAATCCGATTAACTCAGCAACACTTTTGTTTAATTACAAACAATTATATGTTCCCTTTGGCTACTGGTCATTTTCATTTACAATGCCATTGTCCTCCTTAAGTGCAAACTCTAAACACTAATGAATGTCTGAGGGACTACAGTTAGCACACATTTGTAGACACTAAGCAAACATTTGTCTTTAAAAGTAAGTGAAGTAGGACTTAGTTTACAAAAACTATCAGTGTGGGGCAAAGTAACATAAAATAGCACCTTATAGGGACCGAGAAAAGGTGAGTATAAGATATGAATTTGTAACTTAGAAACGAATCTACTCATTTTGACATATTTATTCTTTAAGCTTTGAAATGTAGTACAGCATTATTTAGAAAGGCAGTACAAGGTTTTTCTTCTATCAGAACAATATTTTCTAAATGTATATTTTTTCTTATTATTTTTTACTTAAAATACTTATTGGAAAAAATTGTGTAAATTCTGATAAAGATAAAAAATTTTGAAAAGATCTTTACAATTTCCCAGAAGAAATATACAGCTGAAGTCATATCTGATTCTAGCTGAAAGGAAACAAATTATTCCTGGTAGCATTCTTTGCATCACTGACTACTTGGTTAAATCAATTGACTTAAAATTTTCCATTAGGGTTTTCTTCTTTTCCTCTTTTTTGGAGGCGAGTTTTAACTGCACTGCCTTAACACACACTAAAAGGGGAATCACACATATTTTTTGACTCTGCTGACCCTTCATGCTCCCTCCAACTCCCATCATTGCTAAAATGAAAACCACAACAACTGATCTCTCAAGTTAGTTGAATGTATCAGAGAATCAAAGGCAGTAATACAGATTTCTGAACATAATATCCTGTTTACCTTTAATATGGACTTGTTTTTTTGTTAAGTTGCTTCCTTCTAGGAAATGGAGATAATAATGTACCTAACTCATGAGGAACATGGTGGGGAATAATTGCAAGTAAAATTGGCATGCTGCCCAGGACAGTACACCCAATAAATGTAGACTGTTTTCACTACAGAAAAAGAAAAAAAAAAAAATCAACCAACCATAAAAATTTGACTAAGAGTATCAGTCTGATAGGTCAAACCTGAAGTCCAAAAAATTCTAGCAGCCCATACAGTATATTTTGTCACTCTCATCTTTTAAAGACAACTGTCATAGATTCTGAACAGTGCCTAACAGTAGTCTCCATGTTTAGTCACTGTGACACATACATTTGGTCAACTGAGACTTTAGGCAAATATGGTATCATGGTAAAAAAAAAAAAAAAAAAAAAAAATACAGCCTTTTGAGTCAGTAGAACTGAGTTAAAATTCTTACTTCACCATTTACTATCTCTTCCATTTTAGATACATTGCTAAGCTTCAGCTTTCTCTTCTGCAAAATGAACATTTACTTGGCAGGGCTGTTGAAAAGATTCATTGAAATACAGCACTTAGCACTGTGCCAAGTCCCTAGTAAATGTCTGGAAATGGTAACTGTTGTTCTTATTACTGTAAATATGGCATCGTATATTCACCTTTTTATATATCACATACCTGTGATGATTTAAAACTGACATTTTGCTTCAACCTCTTTCCTTAATAAGAATACTTTCAGTTGTGAAAGTTACATGTTTTTAAGTAATGTAAACTCAAATTCATTACTTCGTGGTGTGTGTGTGTGTATGTGTGTATGTTTAGTTACATAGGAAGATCCATATTTACTAATGTATTCTTCATATCTTCAAGCATGGAATTTATCATTTATTAGATTCTATTTTTAATGTTAGTATCATCATGAGACATTATAGTAATAAGAATATTACCTAATTTTTTTTCTTTTGAGACAGGGTTTCACTCTAGTCACTCAAATTGGAGTGCAGCAGTGTGATCACTGCTCACTGCAGTCTCCACTTCCCGGGCTCAGGTGATCTTTTCACCTCTGCCTCCTAAGTAGCTGGGACTACAGGCAAGCGCCACCATATCCAGTGAATTTTTGTATTTTTTGTAGAGATGGGATTTCGCCTTGTTGCCCAGGCTGATCTCAAACTCCTTGGCTCAAGCAATCCACTCGCCTCAGTCACCCAAAGCGTTGGGATTACAGGCATGAGACACAGCACCTTGCCACCTATGTATTTTTCTTTTTACTGGTTTGTTAATTTTTGTTTGACTTTCTGACATCAAAATAAGTAGTCTTTCATTTACTGAGATGGGATATCTATAAATAATAAAACTTAGCCTTAAAATTGTGGATCCCGAACTGAAAACATTTGTTTACTGGATTTACCATTTCAAAGACCTTAAAATTTTGTTCAAATATCACTGACATATAACTAAACTCTTTGGAATTCTGTAGATAGGAGAGAATAGCTTGGAAGATCCCCATCAGAATTGAACTTACCAAAGAATTTGAAAAGGGCATTTAATTTCAGCTACTACTCCTCTTTTACCTGCCCTCTCATATTGTTGATTGTCACAATAAGCAGTCTCGTCGCATTGCTACTCTGAAGCTATTACACATTTTTATGGGTTAGACTTTAGGGAAAATAAAAATATTGGACCAATTACATAATAAAAATAAAACACCATTTACTCAATGATGAAGTCCATTTAGTTCTGTTCTCTCTGACCTTCCTCACTCTGCCTCCCCCATTTCTCTCAACCTTCTTTAAAGTTCAAAACCTACTAGAACACCAGGAAGAGTAAGTAAAGTATAAAATGTCAAGAATGTGATGAATCCACCTCCCAGAATTGGTATCATTGACATATATGTTGGATCATTTGAGATTTTAGATAGTATAGGGTTGACTCATCCAATATTTTCAAGAATATTCCCACCTAATTGTATGCATTCTATCTTTTAGGAGGCCATTACCTGATCATCTAGTTTTATTTATTAGAGAGGAATTATGTTTTCTAAAAATAAATGAAATGGTACAGATATAGATTCTCCAACTTTACAAACCACAATAGTAGACAACAGGCAATTGAAACTGTTCAGCTTTGGTGGGGAAAGTAACTAGCACTGGGTGATAATGTAAATCTTACTGTCAAGAAGAGTTTAACCTTTCAATTTCAATGGTTAGGAAAGAAAAGTTTGTCATTTTGGCTGTTGACTTGAATATCACCTACTTAAAATAAAGACTTAACTATCATAGTAAGGTATTGCTTAATTAATAATTCATAATCAGGCTCAATTTTAAGTCAGTTAACTAACATTCACCAGAATCCTTGTAGATAGAGTAAAAATATGTTAGCTTGTAAGAGCTGGTAAAAACGATTTTCTAAGGCTCATGATAACCCCTATGAATGATATCTTTATTACTTCCTATTTATAGAACTGTGTAGAATGCATTAAATTGAACTAAGATTTGAGTCAGTAGAAGTGAGTTAAAATTCTCACTGCATTAAATTGAACTAAGAGATATTTAGTTACCTAATATGACTTGTATATAGATGAAGTCTTAAACCTTTCTCTTGGCATAATTAGAATTATTTGGCTAGGTATCATGTGAAATGATCACATAATAAAGTATTTTACTATAATATGAATATAAATATTATCATTATGTTAATTTCATTAGCATGCTATAGTTTCATAACTATTTTTACTTGCAAATTTTTTGTTAAAAATGGACTGAACTTGACAAAGGTTGAGGGGGAAAAAGAGGCTTTAAAATATGTAGACATTATATTTTTAGTACATTATTGGCTTTTAGTCACTTTTATGTCACTTAGCAACATTTAGTAAAGATCTTTGTTTTAAATCGAGTTGCACAGCATTCAGAGGCAAACCCAGTTGGAAATCCAAAACTTTCTGCTTACTTAAATTGTCTAGGGCTAAAAAGGTATTTCTAACAATGATTTAGAATGATTCAATTAAAATAATGTATACAGTACTGCTTCCCTTTACTTTCAAGTTTTAGGTGATATTATAGCTAAGTCACTTTTAGCTCACTGAGAGAAGGACCAAGATGACACAGCCTCAGATATTTTCTGAAATTGGAGATCTGTTGGAACAAAAACTTTTCCACCCCTCTGCCAGTGGTCCTTAAACCAACAGCTTTGGCCTCATCTGTGAATGTGAGAGAAATGTAAATATATGAATCCTACTCTATCTATTGAATCAAGATCTCTGGGGGTGAGGCCCAGGAAACTTTGTTTTAACAAGCTCTCTAGGTAATTTTTATGCATTGTTGAAGTTTGAGAACCACTGCCCTAGGCCAAGGATATAAAAAGGAGACAGACATAAAGTAGGCTAACATCGAATGAGCCTGGAGAGTAAGCATTATGTGGCTGTCTTCTACTATCTCCAGTTGTAGCAAACGGCCTTTTGCTCTGTATCCTGTAGTGTTCTTAGAGTGTTCTGTAGCATCTCAGTGATGGTTTAATATTAAGTGTGTTATGTGCATGTTGGGGAGGTCAGGAATTGTAACGAGTAGGTATGAAAAGAGACTAAAAAAGTATTTTAAATGTGTTTGAAAAAAATAGAGCATGAACATTTAATTCTTGGATAATTTCCAATTATTACAATTTAATAGCACTCAATTGAAAATAATATGGTCTTATGATCAGTAAAAATCTATGTTGTAAAACCGTATTAATAGGGTGAAACAGAAATGATGAGACTTTTATGCTGCTTGTTTCTGAGAGTGTTTGATAAAATAGCAAGCATTATGATAAACATATGTACCATTTTTTCAATATGTTCAAATGATATACAATATTTAGTTTTATTTGTGCAGAAACAAATAACAGTCATTGTGTAACATAAGGAAGCACTTACTCTGTTCATGTTTTAAACAAGGCAAAGCAGACAATTAGAATACAGAGGGCAAAAAATAGAAACTGCACTCCTTTTAAGACACTACCACTGCAGGCTTAGCAAATTATGTCATTGCTGCTAAATCCAAAATTGTTCCTTTACTACTGCCTAAACTTCAGAAGTTATTCATAATTAGAAATCAAGATTTCCCTGTGCTCTTACACTTAATATAGCCTCATCCCACTCAATAATTTTGTGATTTAATTCCTCACTGTTAGTGTCTAAAACAGTTCTCTTAGAACTAAAGATTACGTTTGTGGTCTTTTGTATTACCTTTAAAAGAGCTAATGCATTTGTCCTATTTCTGATTTAAAGTACAAAATGTCTGTGCACCACTTTTCAGAAGCAATGTAAACTAAATTCCTAGTTGTCAGATTCCATGTCTCTAAAATGTGGTAGACAGAGACGAAATCATAAAATCTGCTTATATAAACAATATGTTTGGGTTTTAATTTTTATTTTAAAGCATAACACTGCAAATAAGTAAATTCCATAAAATCCTGGCAGAGCAAAAACACCAGTGAAGATCG